>NC_056733.1:1459638952-1459648952 GCF_019279795.1 Protopterus annectens
GTGTGTGTGTATGTATGTGGGTGTGTGTGTGTATATATATCTAGGAGGTTTGATCGACTGAGCAAACGACCAAAATCCAAACGGCCAGGCATACTTGCACGAAAGTGCTATTCACCGAAGCAGCACTTTCGCATAAGTATGACTGCTGCTGAGGCTGTACTATGGTGCGGATAAGTGAAATTTCACTTTTCCCCACTGTAGTGCAGTCTCGGCGAGAGGATATTAAAGTAGGGGATGTGTGGGGAGCATTAAAATGTAAATTTAAGTTTTTTTTTTTTTTTTCCACACGCTTTAACAAAAGTGCTTTTGTGTTCGGGTTTTATGGTTTTACACACACACACACACACACACACACACACACACACACACACACACAGATGGATGTGTGTATATATATGTGTGTGTGTGTGTGTGTGTGTGTGTGTGTGTGTGTGTGTGTGTGTATGTATGTATGTATGTATGTATGTGTGTGTGTGTGTGTGTGTATATATATATGTATATATGTATATATGTATATGTGTATATATATATATATATATATATATATATATATATATATATATATATATATATATATATATATATATATATATGTAAAAAAGAAAATAAAGAGTGCACCATCAGCTGGAATTCAAACTTATCAGCAAATAACTCCAAGTAACAACCTGTTTAAATGAAACTTCATTTAATACAAACTAACAGGAGCTGCAGCAAGTGATAAAAGTTAGCGCTTTCGCGTTGACACCCAACGCTTCATCAGACATAAAGAATTAATAAATCTGGCTCCTTTTAAGCATCCATTTACATGATGTCATAATTGACTTAAAGAGACAGATATTTACAAATTAGTAAAGGTAAAAATACTGTTTAGATACATCATATGCTGAAGTCATTAAAAAACATTAAAAACCATAATAAATTTTAATATAAATGAACATACATTTAATAATAAAAAAAATAAGATAAAATAAACCACAAACAACTTTTGTGGTTTAATGGTCTGGAAGCTAAGAAAGGCTTGATGGAAAGCCTCTCATTGAGTCCAAATTTGTGTGCTTGTAGTTTCACAATCCACTTGCCCTCTTTTTCTTCTACTCTGTCTTTGATATTACCCAGTCTGTTATCTATCTTTACCAATTCAAGAACCTGAAATTTAAAAGTGTGGTTGTCACCAACATCAATAACATGTTTTGCAAGTGCATTTAATGCATTGCTCCTGGATATTGCATAGATGTGTTCCCTAATTCGTTCTCTTAGGGATCTAGTGGTCATGCCCACATAGAACTTCCTGCATGACTGGCATTCAGCTAAATAAACCAGGTTCCTAGATTTACAACTTGCACAATGTTTGAAAATGTAATTCCTTTGTGTGACAGGGTGTGTGAACATATGGGTATTGGCTATGTGCCTGCATTGGTTGCAGGATGAACAAGCAAAAGTGCCATGCCGTATGTTGGTATTGTCATTAGTATGAACTCTATCATAACAGAGTAACCTATTCAATGACAGCATATTTTTATAAGCTACTCTGGGTTTGTTGTCTACTAGAGATCTGATGTTGTCATCAATCATAAGAAGGTTCCAATGTCTATGGAAAATATCCAGAATGTGCTTGTTCTTGTTGGTGTACGGAATGGTTATCCTATTTGTCTGAGCCCTAGATGTTCGTGTAGTCTGTGTATATGAAATATCATGTCTCTTGATAACGGGTATGGCTACATTGTCCCTTTTGCTGTCACCTTCAGAAACAGCTGTAAGTACAGATTTTCTATTGTATCCTCTGGTTGTAAAATTGTTTACTAAATCTGATTTGTGTCATTGGTAGGCTGTGTGTGTAGAGGTGAGTTTGGAGACTCTAGTAACTTGATTCTGAACAATATTCCTATATACATGCTGAGGATGCATGCTGTTTCTGTGGAGTAAATTATTCCTCCAGCAACTCTTCCTAAAGAGTTCAGTTTCAAATCCATGACCCTTCCTAAACACACTCACATCTAAGAAATCTACATGTTCGGGGGAATAGGTATATTCAAAACTCAAAAAATCAGTTGTTCCATTAAGATAGTCTACAAAATCTAAAAGATGTTCAGTTGTTCCTCCCCACAACAAAAAGACATCATCCACGAATCTATTATAAAATAATAATGAATCAAGAAAAACAGAGTTCTGATTAAACACAAATAGCTGTTCCCATTGTGCCAACACCAAGTTGGCGTATGCGTTGGCACATGGAGTGCCCATCGCTACACCCTTAGTTTGTACATAGTAGGTACTTCCATAACATAGCACGTTGTTTTCAAGAAAAATTTCAAGTAAGGACACACATCTATCCACCATGTGCGTTGTCAAATCACTTTTCATCAAAAATGCTCTCATGTATTCTAAGCCTGTGTTGTTAGGTATTGAAGTGAACAAAGACTTAACGTCCAAAGATACTAGTATACATGTGTCATTAACAGAGGAAGACTGTTTAAAAGTCGCTAGATTCTCTAGGAAATTCGTAGTGTCTTTCAGAATATGCTTAGTATTCAAAACTACTGGCTTCAAAATTTTATCCAGATAAATGGATAGAGGCTCGGTCAACCAGCCTCGACTGGATACTATTGGACGCAAAGGTGGATCAGTGGCATTCTTGTGTATTTTGGGAAGACCTCTAAAAGATGGTATTAAAGGCTTGTCAATCACAAAATACATATACAAGTCATTATCAATCATACTGGTCAACAATAAATCATATAGCATGGCATGAACATTCTATATATATATATATATATAAAACATCTGGATCTAGGACATATAAAACATCTGGATCTAGGACGTTTGCTCAACCTGAGCAAACCCATAAAACCCGAAGACACCTTTTATCGAAAAGTGCTTTTGTTAAAGCGTGTGAAAAAAAAACCCACTTCATTTACATTTTAATATATATATATATATATAAAATCTCTCTCTCTCTCTCTCTATATATATATATATATATATATATATATATATATATATATATATATATATATATATATATATATATATATATATATATATATATAATAGGTTCATAGGTTCATACTACCCTAGGGCATTTATAAGCCTAGCCCAGAGTTTTGTGGCTTTCGCCACCCCTTTAGTTTGAAGGATACTATGCCCATTATTTTGCTGTGCCTCTGTCAAGCAGTGACACTGAGGTTATCCCTGGGGTATACCTGCGATCTCCCATCCATTGGTCAAGATTTCTCTTGAACAAGGCCAGCGAGGTGCTCTGCCTCACATGTACCGGGATTTTGTTCCACAGCATAGGGAGTCTCTGGGTGATGAATCTGTCCCTCCAGCACGTCCTATTAATAGCCGTGTTGAGGTTTAAGTCTCTTGCCCTTGTAGTTCTGATGGATTTAGATTTTTTGAGGTAAAGCATGTTCATTAATTCCGGGTTGGACATGGCCTTGTATGTCAGGCACAGGTCACCTCTGAGCAGACGGTAAGCGACTGAATAGAGCTGGAGTTCCTTCAGTCGGGCAGCATAAGACATATTTTTTTGAGACCCTTTATCCTTTTTGTGAGGAACTTTTGGGGCCTTTCCAATTGCTGCAGGTGTCGGGTCAGATGCATTCCGAATGGGGCATTGTACTCGATCATTGGTCTGATGAGTGATGAGTACAGGGGAACGATGACCTCCCTTGATCTAGATGTGAATCCCTTCATGATCAGGTGGGCAATGTAGAAGGTCTTCCTAACTACTTTGGCAACGTGAGTGTCAAACAAAAGGTTACTGTCAACCTGGGTCCCCAGATCCCTGATAACCTCTTCTGTGCTTAGTGAATTGCCACCTATATGGTAACTAGGGGTAACCTTGTTTTTCCCGAAGGGTATGACTATGCATGTTTTGACGTTTAAACTTTAGGCCATGGCTCTGGCACCAGTTATCCGTTTCTATGAGACCCTTCTGAAGGATGTCTGTGTCAGATGGGTTTTCAACTATGGTGCCCAGTTTGCAGTCATCTGCAAACTTTGTCGGCCATAATACTCCTGTGTTTGCTTGTACTTCTGAAAAGTAGATGCCGAACAAAAGTGGGCCCAGGACTGAGCCCTGTGGGACACCACTTGTGACAGGCTTGGAGTTTGACATGGCGCCAGCAACTCTGACCCTGTGGGTTCTGTCACTTAGCCAGTTTGCAACCCATATTGTGACGTATGGGTTTACATTTAAGCTGGTGAGTTTTTCAATGATACCCGAGTGGGGTATTGTGTCAAAAGCCTTTGCCAGGTCAAGGTAGGCTGTGTGGACTGCCTTGCCCTCGTCCATGGCCTTGGTGACTGTTTTGAAAAAGTCAACCAAGTTTAAAAGGCATGATCTGCCCTTGACAAAGCCAAACTGGGTTGGATCCAAAGTCTGCAAGTCCCCTATGTCTTTATTTATGAGTTCCATTATGATCCTCTCCATAGCTTTGCAGACCAGGCTTGTCAAGCTGATGGGATGGTAGTTTCCGGGGTCGGTGGAGGCACCTCCTTTGTGAAGTGGGACCACCGTTGCCGTACGCCACTCCTTGGCAGTGATCCTGAGGTGAGGCCAAGATTAAACAGCTGCCCTAACTGCGGGTTTAATTCCTCATTGAGTTCGTGGAGCACACAACCGGGGACACCATCTGGTCCCATGGATGCTGTGTTTTTCACCTTGGAGAGAGCAGTTCTCACCTGAGCATTTGAGATGTTTGGGGGACTACAATCCTCTGGTATAGATATCTCTCCTTTTGGGGGGGAGAAATTTGCACTGAACCTGTCAGCCAGTATGTTGGCAATGTCTGTAGGTTCAGTGATTTTTTTTACATCATTTTGAACTAATTCTGAGCATATCTGGGAGTTTCCTCCCAGGTTTCTAACATAGCTAAAAAAGGCCTTATGATTGTCTCTTGAGTCCTTAGCGATTTTTCTCTCAAAATTTGCCTTGGATGCTTTTATGAGAGATCTCAGTTTTTTACTTATAATGATCAAGAGTGTCTTCCCTTTTACGGATTTTGCTCTATCTTGTAGTAGATTCTTCCTTTTGTTGTAAAGCTTGTTTATGGCTGGGGCCCACCAGACTGGATGCTTGCCTTTGGTACAAAGAGTCTTTGTTTTGTTTGGGATTGCCTGATCCATGCAGTCCTGGAGGTGCTGGTAGAAGGCATTTGTAAGTGATTCAGCGGTTTGAGTAATGGTTTCTGCTGGCCCGGGGGCCTTGAAAGAGACCACACCAGTCTTTAGAAGTGTGAAGTCGGCTTTTGAGTTCTTCACTGTGGTCTTTTTTATCTGGGGTGGGGGCGGGATGTGGACTTCAGTGAGATTAGTTTATGATCTGATCTCACCAATGATGGGAATACTTCTGGTGTTGAACATTGTGACCCCATGTTTGTGATGATGAGGTCTAGTATGTTTTCTCCTCTTGTGGGGATGGTGACTAGTTGTTCCATGGCATTTGAGTTTATGAACTCTAGGAACCTTTGGGCTAGAGTGCTGGGGCTTGAGTAGTGATCCCAGTCTATATTTGGATAGTTGAAATCACCAAGTATGATGGTGTTTGGAGATATATTTATCCCCTCCAGTGTTGTTAGGAAAGCTGTGTGAGGTTCCTGAGTTTGAGAGGGTGGCCTGTAACATGCTACAAACTGCAGAGCAGTCTTGCCTACGGTTAATTGCACCTGGATGGTTTCCAATGCATCGTGCATTGCCACCAACCTTGAGGTGAGGGTGTCCTTGATGAATATGGACACCCCCCCTCCTTTCTTGGTGTTGTCCGGATTTTGGGGCCGGAACGCATGATATGAGGTAAAACCTGATAGTGCCAGGGTGCTCTCAGGAGCCTTGAACCAGGTTTCAGTCACAGCACAGACATCAATGTTCTCCATACTGAGAAGGGCTTCGAGTGCGTGCATCTTGAGGTTGAGACTTCTGGCATTGAGCAGCATTACCCTTAGTTTTTTTCCTTTTTGTGTTCTAGGGTGGTAGGTTTAGAATTTGAGCCTTGCCTAAAAAAGGCACAATGGGGGTGGCAAGAGCCTTTGCCAAAATCCGGAAGCCCAGGGGTGACAGGTGCAAGCTGTCCCTTGCGAAGCAGCGTGGCTTGTCCAGCATGTCATCCCAGGCAGACAGACATTGGATCCCCTTTGAATGACACCATAGTTTAAGCCAATTATTAAAGCTGATCATCTTGTCTCCGTATTGTGGCATCATTCTTGGTGAAGGTAGGATACTGCTCAAGGTCAGGGTCATACCTGCCTGGGCTACATAATCAGAGAGCTCCTCTGTCTCTTTTCATGTAGTCCAGGGAGGTACGTCTCAGGTCGTTCACACCAGCATGGACAATGACTGAGTCATACTTGTACCTGCAGTTGAGTGACCTGAGTGCTTGTGTTATGTGGTGGATTCTAGCGCCCGATAAGCAGCTTACTGTGACCTTCTCCTTACTCAATCTGGTGAGCGGGACGTCAGTGTGTCTGACTATGGAGACACCTATGACGAGTGTGTCTGGCATTGTGTTTGGCCTTAAGGGCTGTGACTGTTTGGCACACTGACTCTGTGGTCTGTGTTGCATGTGCTGTGCCCTGTGGAGGCAGTTGTTTGGGTGTCTGCTTTGGTGGCCTCTGCTGTTTTGGTAGATTTTTGATCAGAGCCTCCGAGTATGTCTTTGTGTGTTTGTGTATGATTTGAAGTTGTGATAGTGCTATGTCAGACTGGGGGTATATATGTGTATATATATATATATATATATATATATATATATATATATATATATATATATATATATATATATATATTATAAATATACATACATAATGTGTCTGTATATGTGTGATCTGGTAAGAGTATCACAAGTTGGTAGGGCACTCAACTGAGCAATGGAACTGTTGGACCTGCTCAGAATTATGCAAATTGTAGGTCACTCAGCTGTTCGGTTGCAGTGTTCTTAATCGCAGACTTCACTTAATGAGGTTTTGCATGCGTGACTATGGAATCCTCAAAGAGAGTACAGTGAAAGTTGCACTACTTTGCCATTTTCTGTGAATCCCAGCCTGTTATATTAGTACTCTATATACTCTGGTGTGTCACGTGCAAGTATTTAAAAAAAATCTGTGTTACATTTAAATTTTCTTCCCAACAAGACTACCATTTTAAAGAAATTCTATGTATAT
Source organism: Protopterus annectens (assembly GCF_019279795.1). Lineage (NCBI taxonomy): Eukaryota > Metazoa > Chordata > Ceratodontiformes > Protopteridae > Protopterus > Protopterus annectens. Next base: position 1,459,646,113 of record NC_056733.1, read on the forward strand.
TTACAGCCATGGTGCTGTGAGATGGTTTGCTTGCTTGGAACACAGAGAAGTACTTGTGCAGACTACTTCAAAGTAACTCACCGGAGGGGCACTCTATAACAAACCAAAACCAGCAATGTTAAATTTGATAGCACTAATGTAGTTCAGTTATGTGATTAAGTATATGAGATGTGTTGAAATACATTTAGTTGAGAGGAGCTACTAGTTTTACATTTAATGTGTAATGCATTCTGCTGCTTTAATGAAAATTTCAGAGAGCTGAGTCAGCTGCCAGCAATGCTGTCGCATTGCTATATGCAGTTCTTGTGCCATCGATTGAGTTACCAGATTAAAAAGCAGAAATGAATGCCTGTTTTACATGTCTTTTCTAAAAGGGCTTGGGAATGAACTACCAATCTGAATGGAAACAAACCCATTGATTTGTATGCTCTTTGAGTGAGCTGCAGAAATAGCTTGGGTATTTTGTCATTTTTAACCTCCAAGAGTTCCCTAATTTACTTGGTAAGAAGTTAAGTAAGTTGATAATGTGGTAAATGTAATACTGTCCATGTTATTTGGAATTCCAGTATGTACTAAAGCTAGGTACATTTAAAAGTGTGTGCGCACGTACATTTGAAGTGTTTGCAGAGCAAATTACCTTTTACAGCAGGAAGGTCTGTTGCAAGTTATTTAAAATGCTGTACTGTGGTAGCATTAATATGTGCATAGTTTTTTATAGCAATGCCATCTTGCTAACCATGGTATTTTCGTTTCTTTCGTATTGTTTGAATATTTAGGTGGTCTTTTGGTGTCTTGATGTGGGAGATCTTTACCCTTGGTGGATCGCCATATCCAGGTATCCCAGTGGAGGAGCTGTTTAAACTGCTGAAGGAAGGTCACCGTATGGACAAGCCTTCAAACTGCACACACGAGCTGTAAGTAACCATTGCAGCTCTGCATTTATTGTGCTAGGGCTTATTTTGCTGTGTATGGAGGCCCCAAAGTAAGGGGCATTGCTTAACCGTTGACGTACAAATCTGTGACTCATTTGAGAATGTTTAGATTCCCTCAGAATGATCATGTGTGACCTGTTGTATGGATGCCGCTTTCTTCTGAGCAGTCCCTTTTTGGTTAACTTTACCTTTGGGGGTGCTTAGCTTTTTATTGAACTACTGCAGTTTATCTGCCATGTACCCCTCCTTAATCAGTACTACAAGGAAGGGTGGAGATAGGGGTGTCCCAGTATAATGCTGTTCTGTCTGGAATTAGTTTTCCCCTTTATCCTACCCTTAGTCCCATGGCATGCAGTGGCATCAGTACAGTTTGTGTAACTATGCTACCAAGTGTGCAGTTTCTCAGTAGGTATGTTGGCTGCTGTGTATGAGCTAGAACTCCCGATCTCCAGTGGGGCCAGAGCCAGACAAGAAACATGCCCCCTCCCAAGGAACCAGCATTCACGCTTACTTGGTACTCCCCCCCCCCCCCCCCACCCTTGGGCTACTGGTGCTGTCCAGACCTATTAATTGAAATCCATTAACTCTGATCTTTAGGCTTGACTGTATTTGTGATTGTTGTAGGGCAACCATGCTGCAGTAGTGGATAATGTTAGTCTGTTTTGTGCATGCAAAACTGCAGGGGTGTTTGACCCCAGTCTTTGTTAAATCTGTTTACCTTTTGCAAGTCACAAAGCCCTTTTGTACAGTCTATGGAGAAAGTCAGTTTTCTTGAGGTCCAACATTTCAGCATGTGTAGTTGTCTTTACATTGTTGGGTATGTTTTTTGCCATATTCAGGGGATTCTGGAAATTGCATTAACAGAACGGTGGCTGTTGGGATCATCTTCAAAAATATTGTAAGGACTTTGCCTTTTGAAAATAGTTTTGTAAAATATTGGGGGATATTCCCTCAAGCAGCAAGATTTGAAGTGTTGTACATTTTTTGGCTCATAGTCTGTAGTATGTCTAGTTCTAGGTATGTTAGGCATGCCACGTGTTTTGAACTGCTGCTTGCCCATATTAACCTTGGCTTAACCTGCAGATGCATATGTATGTTGATCACATTTTAACCTGAGTGATGTGTTTTTGCACACCTTCCATTCATGCTTTTCACAAGTTTGCACTCACAAGGCATTGGAAGGCATGATGTTTTTGGCATTGTGAACTCGTGTTCTAATTGAGAAAAAAAAAACACCTCAGTTTCTCCTGGGATCATCACATTCTCATCTTTTTCTGTAGAGCAGGCTTCTCCAACTGCTCTTCTTTCTGAAGGACACACTTCTGCAATCGTGTAATGAAAAATGTCTACTCATCTGTGTAACCACATACAAGGTAGAGAGACAGGTTTAGGAGGCTGTCACAGTTTAGACAGACACTGTATAGTTCTGCAATAAAGCAATCCATTAGGACACTTATTTTACTGTTAAATGTTTAACAATTTTGATACAGTAAATTAAACTTTGTATACACTTGAGCCTCGGGCGGGCTCATTCCTCATTCTACTGCTCTTTTCCTTGGCAGGTATGTTGTGATGCGGGAGTGCTGGCATGGTGTACCATCTCAGAGGCCCACCTTCAAGCAATTAGTAGAGCAGCTTGACAGGGTGTTGGCAGCAATTTCGGAGGAGGTAAAAACATTAAGTGATTTCTTTGTATGTTGGATGTGATGTCAGGCTTTTTGCATGTACTGATAGCTTTTTTTTTTTTTTTCTGTCCTCCAACAGTACTTGGATCTGTCCACACCTTTTGAGCAGTACTCGCCTTCCTGTGAAGATACAACCAGCACATGTTCATCTGATGATTCTGTTTTTACACATGAACCACTGCTGCCTGACCCTTGTCTTTATGATGGACACAAAATTGAATCA
>NC_056733.1:1459653952-1459691452 GCF_019279795.1 Protopterus annectens
TAAATATATATATATTGTAATTCTGGAGATTTATTTGAAGCTCTTTGTATGTGCCCAAAGCTTTCCCCATGTCCCTGCAGTGTGTGCTCATAAAATTGCCAAGTCATTGCATGGCACCAAGACATTTTGGCATTGTGAACTTAGAGTTTTGAAGGGGTGGGGGAGTAAAATTAGTCTGTCGCCAGTATACACTCCCCTTTCCCCAGCTATTCATCTGTGCACATTTTAACATTTTGGAGGCCTACAGGTTGCATTGCAATATTAAGCATAACTTTTAAAGGATTTCCTCTGATCTGTTGGCACTCATTGCACAGATGTACATAGCTGTTGGATGCCAGTGTAATGCCAAAGTCATATTAGAGGCAGTGAGGGCAAGCATGTATATAATGTGTGCGAGTGTGAGAGATACAGATCTGTGTTGCCCATGGATACAGTATGACCTACACTAGCATAAATGTATTTTTCTGCTTTCAAAAGGACAGATATTAAGCTGTGGCAAGTGTCATGAAATTATAAATCTTGGTGAAGTTTAAATATGATTGTACAGCCTTTTGCATTTGCTGTTCATTTCGATGTTGAATTTTTTTTTTTTTTTGATTGAAAACAATTTTGACATAACTCGTCTCTCGAATGTTCTAAAGCCAATGAGGATTTTGTAATATGATAATGTCTGTGTTCAAAGAACTTCTGTATGCATATGTGTGATGTATGTACATTTTGAGTATTGGGCACTTTGTAGGTGTTGCTGTTTAGTTCCAGTTGGTTGAGAACAGTCATTGAATCATGAAGAATGCAGGCAAAAATCCTTTTGCAGGAAGACAAAACATGTCCCCAAGTTATGATCCTGCCCATTAGTTCCGGGAATAAGGGAAAACTTTCTTAACCGTACTGTTTTGTAATCCTGCTTTCTGCAATACACCTTGCTCAGAGTTGTCCAAAAATGGAGATAAAACTCTTTATCCTGATTCCTCCAATATGTTGCATTCAAGAATGAACAAAAGTAGACAAGTGTGTCCGTGTGTGTAAAATATCTGCATGTGTGTGTGGGGTGGGGGGGTGAATGTGTACATGTATCTTTGTGAACTTTCACCTTTCTGCCAGTTGAAAGGTGAATGTCATTTGCTTAAAATATGTCTTTTTTCTTGCAATATTTTTGCAAATCTTTTGAAAGTTGGAAGATCCAGAATGATTGTCGTAAAGGACTGGCTACTTTCAGAAGCTATTACCTGGTGTAGGTGAAAACTGTTATGCTAAGGCTTTATCAAGAATACCGTGCTTCAAATCTGTGGCATTGGAGATTGTAAAATCTGAAGTTTTTGTAAAATTCACAACCAACATTTGGGCAGCTGAAAGAATAATTATTAGCCTTTTAACAAAATTATTTTCAGACTACGTAAACATGCTTAGAAATAATCACTACACTTGTGTTGTCTTAATTCCCTAATGGGTGACATTTAGCATATTTTCTGCTTTGTTTTATACTTCCAGTTATCCTGAAATGTAAAACCATTATGATGAAAGGTGGCATCTCTTTTATTTAAGATCTTGTGAATGGTCAGAAGATGTGAATAATACCCAGGTCTTGTGGAGTTAACCATTTTGTGTACCACAAGATCAGCCTGCAAGAATGTTTATCCATATATGTAAACAATTTGTATGCATTTGTGTGGACAACTACAAAAACGTCTGAATACAGACCTCAGTCTTGAGCAAAGTGTTCAGTTTCTGTTGTGAGGATTTGTTTTTATTGCTGCACTGCTGCATCTGCAAATATTGAAAACTGTAGCACTGTTCTGACACAAGTTTAGAGTTCTGGAGGGAGCTGATTTCTCATCTCTGGTTTAAGTAATCTAAACACGATTTTGTTTGGAACATTTGTTTCTGAGTTCTGTGAGGGTGTCGTGTTGTAGTCCAGTTCTGTATTTCATGTGTGTTTTACATGTCTGTATCTCTCTCTACACTACATGCAAATGTTAATGTTAATGTTTTGTTTGTTGATTGCAAAACTGTCAGGGTTCAAATAAAGTTATTTAATTTTTTTCATAAACTCTTCCTGTGTGGTCCTTGCGATAAACTGTTTCAACTGGTACTGCTCTATGCATCCTGTGAACAGTGTCTAGTAGGTGTACTTATGCTTTGGGGATGAACTATAGTAGAAATGCACAATTTTAATACATGCAAATTATCTTGCGTTGCAAGTGAAATACATTAGTGTTAATTTAACCATAACGGAAGGTGCAGTAATCTCTAGGGAAGATTTAGTAATGTGTATGCAGTCGCTCTCTTATTTTTGTTTTTCTACAAAGTTATGTCTCACCCTTCCTTCTCGCTGTGTAACGATAACCATGTGATGCTTACAGCCAGGATTATTCTGTTGCACATTTTGTACTCCTGCTGCAATATGCGTCAAAGTTGCTATGGATAAATCATCACCATAATTTTAATCTTGTGCTTCTTCATATATTAAGGGCCACGGACTAGTGTAGTTAGTTTGTTTAGTTATTAGATATGTATGCCTCTGATTTGCTGAGGATGTGACCATTTCATGTGCATCATTTAGCAGACTTGGAGGTCTTTTGACCACGAATTTCTACAAGATTTGAACTTTTAGTTTTCAGTGTTGGAGTATATTAATTCTAGACGCACGTGTATGTTGACATGCTCAGACACTGTAGTAACGTACAATGTTTGACCAGCTATTATGGAATTAGAAATGCCAATAGAAACTTCCAACATGATATCTTATTTGGAGACTGGGTGTAGCCATTTGCATCTCCACAAGGAAGCATACATTGTTAGGAGCAGAGAACTCCAGGCTACCTGTGTAGTCCCTTTCTGTTCTATCTCTTATCATTTAAGTCAAAAACGTTGCCACTATCTGCCATTTAAATGTTCCTTTGCGTGTTGAAATATTTTCCCTATGCGCATTTTAAATCTGTTTGTACAATTATGATTAATTTTTTTTTTTTTACCAGCTTAACTCTTAAATTTAGGTTGTAAATTCAACACAATTAATTCAAATTAATGCTTTTGATATCCCTTTGAAAGTTCCACATTGTTTTCCTTGTATGTTGCATGATTGTGGAGGTTTTTCCTTATTTACCTGTCTTGAAGTACCTTTATTAACATAAAATGCTGTGTGACCACCACCAGATCAGACTCCTTGAAAACTAGTATTCCTTTAGTCTTGCCTTCTGCTTTGAACTTGTCAGGTTTGATGACCCCAAAATGATTTTACTCTGTTTAGCAGTACTGTCTCCACTGAGTTCATTGGACCATTTTAACATGGATTTAGCATTTTTTGATCAGATACCCAGTGGAATTATCTTAGCCCTTCTGTAAAATATTCTTCATTCCACATTCTGTTCTTACATCTTACCACTACATAATCTTTTGTTGAAAGGCACATCTGGAAAGTTTATTCCATATAAAGTGGTGCAGTGTTCCTGAAGGGTGGGATTAGATTATAGGAGGGGTTGGTAAGGCCTAGGGAGTATAGTTAGCTGTTGCAGTTGAGTCCTTGGGACAGCTGAACTTGACTGAGGCAACTATATTTTTTCCCTGATGCGAATACCTAGATTTGTCTTTCATGTGTCTGTATGTGTTAACGATGGAATTGTTTTGTACAGCACTAAGAGTTCGAGATCTTACTTCTAGGAACCCAGTGCAGTGAGTAGAATAATTTCTTGTGGGCATCTTTCTTGTTCCATAGTGCTGGCTATCTGTTTATCAAGTTGACAGAGTTGTGTGTGGGGGGGGGGTTGCATGCCTGCTTAACTCCCTTTGGGGTATCCCTGCACCAGGAAGAAATTGCTACATATACCCTGCCCTCCAGTGTTCATTTTATGTGGATTTCTGAACAGCCCAAAGGCTACAGTGTGTTTCTGGTTATCTGCTCATTATCCTCTGCTCATTATCCAAGGCCGCAACAAGATCTCTCTTTCTCTTTTTCTCTCTCACTCTCTTACACTCTCACTCTCTCACACTCTCTCACTCTCTCACACTCTCTCACTCTCTCACTCTCTCACACTCTCACACTCTCTCTCTGTGTCACTCTCACACTCTCTCTCTGTGTCTCTCTCACTCTCTCTCTGTGTCTCACTCACACTCTCTCTCTGTGTCTCACTCACACTCTCTCTCTGTGTCTCACTCACACTCTCTCTCTGTGTCTCACTCACACTCTCTCTGTGTCTCTCTCACACTCTCTCTCTGTGTCTCTCTCACACTCTCTCTCTGTGTCTCTCTCACTCTCTCTCTCTGTGTCTCTCTCACTCTCTCTCTCTGTGTCTCTCTCACTCTCTCTCTCTGTGTCTCACTCACTCTCTCTCTCTGTGTCTCACTCACACTCTCTCTCTCTCTGTGTCTCTCACACTCTCTCTCTCTGTGTCTCACTCACTCTCTCTCTCTGTGTCTCTCTCACACTCGGTCTGCCTCTCTGTGTCTCTCTCACACTCGGTCTGCCTCTCTGTGTCTCTCTCACACTCGGTCTGCCTCTCTGTGTCTCTCTCACACTCTCTCTCTCTCTCTCTGTCTCTCTCACACTCTCTCTCTCTCTCTCTCTCTCTCTCTCTCTCTCTCTCTCTCTCTCTCTCTGTGTCTCTCTCACACTCTCTCTCTCTCTCTCTCTGTGTCTCTCTCACACTCTCTCTCTCTCTCTCTCTCTCTCTCTCTCTCTCTCTCTCTCTCTGTGTCTCTCTCACTCTCTCTCTCTCTCTCTCTCTCTCTGTCTCTCTCTCACTCTCTCTCTCTGTCTCTCTCTCTCACTCTCTCTCTGTGTCTCTCTCTCTCTCTCTCTCTCTCTGTGTCTCTCTCTCTCTCTCTCTCTCTCTCTCTCTCTCTCTCTCTCTCTCTCTCTCTCTCTCTCTCTCTCTCTCTCTCTCTGTCTCTCTCTCTCTCTCTGTGTCTCTCTCTCTCTCTCTCTCTCTCTCTGTGTCTCTCTCTCTCTCTCTCTCTCTCTCTCTCTCTCACTCTCTCTCTCTCTCTCTCTGTCTCTCTCACTCTCTCTCTCTCTCTCTCTCACTCTCTCTCTCTCTCTCTCTCTCTCTCTCTCTGTGTCTCTCACACACTCTCTCTCTCTGTGTCTCTCTCACACACTCTCTCTCTCTCTCTCTCTCTCTGTGTCTCACACACTCTCTCTCTCTGTGTCTCTCTCTCTCTCTATGCTTTGTAGGTGGCCATATTTCCAGTGTTATAGGAGGTAGCTAAGATGTAGCAGAGCTTGTAAGAATAAGACTCCCCGTGTTACTGAATCACAACATGCCTATTGCTTAGAGGTACTCCAAGCATATATAGGAAAATGGCATAATTCATGACACTTAGGCTGGAATTTGAAAAACTGCTTTAAACCCTTAAATATAGGAATATTGCAACTATTACTATAAATAAAACAACTTCATTCCTGTTGTAAGTGTACAGAAGGTCTGTTTGTACACATTCCTGCTCACTTTTATCATTTTATACCTCCTTCTGCTGAAAAAACTTTGTTCCATTATTTGCCATTGAAAAAAAAATGACAGGGTGGAAAGCCCCCCCACCCCCACCCCACCCTAGCACCAACTTTTAGAGCCAGAAAGCAACATAAACGAGCTGAGTATGGGTGATTTTCAGCAACATGAAGTGAAGTCTTGAATCTCCAAAGCATGAATCTCCATCCCTTAGTGATGGATTGCATTCACTACCCCGAACTCCAGACAGAAGCTAACTTACTGGCTACATTTTTAAGCAGTCTGACAGGCTCTCCTGTTCCTATCCCTCAGCTATTCCTGATACCACACTACATTTGCAAAATTGTTCTTCCTTGGTTGGAAATGACTGCATAGGTGTGAGGTAGCATTCTCCAGCAGTTTTAATATAAAGTCAATGCTGGGCTTGGTGCAGGCTGTTTGTTCATACATACATACATACGTACGTACTAGGCTAACTGCCCTTGTGGGTTATTTTAAGCCTAGCTACTTCCCAATGTGGGGATCAAACCATGTACCTTGTGCCTGTAAGGTAAACTTAACCATTATGCCGATATAAAGGGATACAGCAGGGCCACCAATAACACATGCAGGTTGTTTATCTTCCCCAACCTACGTACAGGAGTTGCACAAGGGATTCCTTCCACAATCCAAAGATGTGCAATAGGTGGATCAGCTATACTAAAATGGCTGTGTGTGTGTGTGTGTGTGTGTGTGTGTGTGTGTGTGTGTTGTGCATTTATGAGTGGGGTATGGAAGAACAACCATGGCAGGGCTAGCCACCCTGCGGTGTGAATACTGGCTCTAGATGAATGTCGCCATTGACGTGACATCCCAACTTCATGTGCAGTGTGTCTTCCGTACTAAATCACAATTATCTATTACAACACACCCTTCTAACATGAGTAAGATATTCTGTCTGATAGTACTTATTACTGATTTATCAACCTGAATGAGATGAGTGTGGCAGTTTAACTTACCCATCCCATGCATGACAAAGCTAGTACCATGAGCTTTGTAAACAAACATCCAAGCATTTTTATTAATATTTTCCAGTGGAAAAATCTTAGATCACCCCATTGTCAGGACTTAATTTAACATACATGATGGATATAGCTTTTTCTTCTTTCGGCTTTTCCCAGTTAGGGGTCGCCACAGCGGAACTCCGGTGTGCTAATGATTGGCAGTAGATTTTTATGATGCCGAGGTGCCAGCCCGACTCCCAACCTTTAACAAAGGCACACCCATTCACATATGTCTTTCAAATGCCACTCGACCACAGGGAGGACATGCAGACTCCACACAGAAGGTGCTCCAGCCAAGAATCGAATGGGAGAACCTCTTGCTGTGAGGCGAAAACACCACCGCTGCACCACACACACACACACACACACTATATCTATATCGCTGCACCACCACGGCTTATATAATATATATATATATATATATATATATATATATATATATATATATATATATATATATATATATATACACACACACACACACACGCACATACACATATATATGTATGTGCATATATATATATATATATATATATATATATATATATATATATATATATATATATATATATATATATAAAAACAAAATGATCCACAAGTATCCAGGCTGCAAAACAATTCCAATAATAAAGATGACGAAGACAGCCAGAAGGCTAAAACACAGTTGTAATCTAAAAATCTAACAAATCCACTTTAAGCGCTTTCGTCTACATTAAGACATCCTCAGAACCAAGACAAATAGTGAAGTAAAAACTTTTAAAAACAATACAAAGACGCACCCATTTGAAACCTTCAATAGAACCAATCAAGCAATTAAACATGGCAAACAGAAGTAAAGCAACAGTAACTAGATGTTACAGCTATAGTACTGAATATAATAGATGGTTCATATACTTTAAAATATAAGTGAACGTTTTTTCAATTCACTTGAAATTGAAATGTGTTCATTTAACCCTGGTGGGTTAGTTGCATCTAACCTAATCTGCCACAACATTTCCCCTGTGCAATAAAATGTTTTCCCAGTCTCCTGAAAATGGTGTAGTAATTTGTTCGTGTGTCAAAAAAAACAAACTTATTGAAGTTTTGACAACACGCAGCATGCCATTCCAATGCACTTCTATTGTCCCCCTTTCTTATGCTATAAACATGCTGATATATTCGTTGTTTCAAAACTATTCTTAGTCCTGCCTATATAAAATGTGCTGCATGTGCAACGAGTAGTAAGATAAATAATTTTTTCTGCTCTGCAATTTAAACATTTTACTGTGTCCCAATGATTATTGTTCAAAACTCCATTGTCCTTATTCACATTAATATAGGAATAATATGCACATCGGTGATATTTTCTAGTCGTAGGTACACCCCTGCTCGTACAACTTCTTTCCAACATCATCTTAACATTCTGCCTGTTTTTGTATGTGAAAAATGGTGGAGATTTAAATAAATGACAGCTGTTACTATCAACTTCCAGTTTCTATTTACAATCTTTTCAATAGCCTTAATATCAGTTGTATAATGCAGCACCATATTTGTATTCGGTGTTAATACTCTAGTCATTTTGTTTTCCATTGTGTTGACCATGCTGTCACCCCATATTTAATAATGGGTACATATTTATCCTGTCTCCCAACCCAAACTTCACCTATAATTTTCTCCAATAAGTCTATGGGATATCACCTATCAAACATGTTTTCAATTACTGTAAATTCATCTAAACAGTCAGAAGAATCAGAAGTCAGATGTGAAGCTCGGATTAGCTGACTCTTAACTACCTCCTTTTTCTGATAAATGGGGTGGCAGCTTATGTAGTGCAAATGTGTTACAAAATGTAGGTTTCCTAAAAATTCTAGTAGCAAGAGTAACATCACCTTTGTTAAAAAAAAAATAAAATATCTAGGTAATTCATCACTTTCACATCCTGTTTAAATGAAAACTTCAAAAAGTCAGAACTACTTTGCATAAAACTGAAAAACATTTCTAACTGTTCTCTAGTGCCTGTCCACAAGAAAAATAAATTGTCCAAAAATCTAAAATAGACCAGGCAAAACCTATATAGTGGGAATTTGAACAAAACGTTCAGTTCCTACCATGTGTTTTAGCCTTCTGGCTGGCTTCGTCATCTTTTATTTATTTATTTATATATATATATATATATATATATATATATATATATATATACATATATACACCTATTTTATATATATATTTACTAAAACCGATAATTTTTAAGAAGAATGATTAATACATGCATCAATAACTTATAACAAACAAAAAATAAAAAATATGGAAGGAGGTGAAGAAACACAACCCACAGCAATTCCCCAAGCCCTCAGCACCGGAACCCCCTCAGAATGGATCAAATGCCAAGGGTCACATGTATATCCAAGAGCAGTACAAGTTATGAGCAACAAAAAGCATGAAAGAACCAGTAGTGAACAACACCTCCAAAAATAGCATAAATAAACTAGTAATAGTAGGTAACCTAAACATTGGAGAAGTCAGTTATGCAAACCTCTATGTAGACAACTAACCTGGTTAGAAAAGAAACTGTACCTAATTCCACAAAAGACAAAATTACAAATGTTCATAGTGTTTCACTGTTGCAGTCATGACTGTAGGGTTCTCCCCTGCCAGAATCCCAAAGTCTGGGTCCGGCGTTGGCTGCTCAGCCATGCTCCCTGACGTCAGAGCGTCAGGAGTACAAAGCTGGCAGCTGACGCCATGTTCTCCAGTCTTTCTTGCTGTGCGGTGATAGCAGTTCGCAAGTGCCGGTCGGCTGACTCCTGACACGTACTTCAGTCCGAAGACTTTCTTCTCCTACTCAAAGCTAAGTACCCCGTTGGGGAAACTTTTTTCTTGCTCCAGTCAGATGTCAGAAAAAGTTAATAATTGTATTTCATGTGGGAAGGAAATACCTCATAAGGATTTTCATTCTTACTGTATTCCTTGCTTAGGCCCTGATCACGACATAGCTAGTTGTCGGTTTTGTGCTAGATTTAATCAACGTACGATTAAATTAAGGTATGATTTTGCATTTCATTACTTTGGCAGGCGTTTTAATTACAAAATGTCGTCTGACACGCTTCCGGCTACCGGAGTTCACAAACGACGCAAGGATAAAGACAGGCCTCCGAGGTCCAAATCAGACGATATTGTACAAGCAGAGCCAGCTTCAGGTTCGGCCGTCATCAGTGAGGCACTTTTGCAGCCCCTGTCGTCTGCCATTTCGGAACCGATGGCCGAAATGGTCTCCCACGAGGAGCCAACTAGGCCTTTGAATATTTCAGTTGCAGGACCTTCGGACAATGCTCCTTCGGATGGGTCCGGAGCTGCTGTGCAGGTACTGGCTTCCGAAGGGGTTTTCAGGCCTACGCAGCTTCTGATAAAGGCAAAGCCAAAGACAAAGGCAAAGACTCCTTCCAAATCAAAGACTACAGCCCAGGCCTCTTCTGATCCGGGACCCAAGTCTCAGAAACAGTTACTTAAGATGGCGGAGGACTTGCTTACTATGATTAGGGGTTCACATCCCCCTCCAGAGAAAAGGCCAAGGCAGGAATTGTATTATGACTCCTCTGATCAGGCTTCTGTTTCTTCAGTTTCTTCTTCTGACCAGGATTATTCTTTCCCTCCTTATGAGGATTCTGATGCTGAGGAATCCATTCCTTCAGCTTCTCCCCCTGAGGATTTTTCTTTTGGGGAAACTTTACATGAAATGAGGGAACATTTTCACTGGGAAGGACAGGAGTACTCGGAATCTAAGAAAAGACTTGGGGATTTTCTTCTTCTTCTTCCCCAACATAGACCCCTGGCTAGCCCTCCTATTTTGGATATTGTGGATGATGCTTTTTCGGAGGCTAACTTAACTCCTGACTCTTTTCCTCCAGCTCCTGTTAAGCCAGACAGATATTATAGGGTTCTTGATTCCCACCAGTTTTTATACAAGAATCCTGCTGCTGATCCTGAAACCATTTCTCAGGGCCCTAAGGGGGTTAAGGCCGCTACTGCTAAAAACCCCATTCCCACTGAGAAGGATTCCAGATCTTTAGAAAGATGGGGCAAAAAAGTGTACACTTCTGCAACTTTATCTATTAGGGCTTTAAACTGTCAATTTCATATGCTGAAATATCAGCAATTTCTTGTGTCTTGAAACAAGAGCTAACTTCCATTTCCGCTTGTGCAGATGATAAGGAATTACATGACTTAATACATGCCACTGAACAAGTAGGGAAGCATGGTTTACACTGTGGTTTTGATGCCTTTTAGGCTTCTTGTAGGGCTGCTGCCTCTGGCACAGTCATTAGAAGGCATGCTTGGTTAAAGGAACAAAACTTACCAGATCAAGTAAAAGCTAAGTTATTGGATGCTCCTGTTCAGCATAATGTTTTGTTTGGATCTAAGGCTGAAGAGGTGATAAAGAAGATGGAGGACAAGGCAAAATCCATGCAAACGGTTAAGGATTTCTTACAAGTACAGCCACCCAGATTTAGTAGGAATTGGCCTACTAAAAACTGGTCCTTTCCCAATTCAGACAGGCCTCAGAGGGGTAGATACAGACGCTCCCGAGGAAGGCCCCAAACGCAAGCCTCTTATAGACCAAGACAGTGGACTGCTTCTACCCCTAGGGGAGGAGAGGACAGGTCGCAAGCTCATAGAAAACAGGCTCAATGACTCCCTCTGTTGGGCTGCAGGAACTTCTTGCCTGGAAGCCCCTCTCGGAGGAAAATTTTCTCTTTTTCACCTAAATTGGACTCGTATAACCCAAGACAACTGGGTTCTGGATGTGGTTTCAAGAGGTTAGAAATTCCATTTTCATACCCTACCAAGACCAAGCGGATGGCCGGATCTACCAAAACATCAGTGGTTAGAGACCTTAAACCAGGTGGAAGCCCTCTTGGCTATGAAAGCCATAGAACTGGTTCCAGTTTCAGAAACGGGACAACGTTTTTACTCAAGGCTCTTTCTAGTCCCCAGAAAGCAAAATTCATGGAGACCCATTCTGGATCTGTCAGTCTTGAACACTTTTCTCGAGATACCAAAATTCAAGATGCTTACTCTACAGCAGCTACTTCCAATGCTGACCAAAAATGCATGGATGGTAACTTTGGATTTAAAGGAGGCTTATTTACACATTCCCATCAGGCAGGGGTGCAGAAAATACCTCCGGTTCAAGGCCGGATCGAGGCACTATCAATTCTCTGCGCTGCCCTTTGGATTGTCTACTGTGCCCAGGGTCTTCACCAAATGCCTGGCTCCAGTGGTAGCTTATTGCAGACTCAAGGGAATTCAAATTTACCCTTATCTGGATGACTGTCTTATTCAGGCAGACAGCAAGAATGTCTTACTCCAGCATCTAGAATTTGTTCAGAAACTTCTCAAGTTCCTGGGATTCACTGTAAACATAAAAAAGTCAAATTTGACACCCTCACAACAGATAACTTTTCTGGGTGCTCTTCTAAACACAACAACCCAGATGGCATTTCTGACATACGAAAAACAATTACAGCTGGCTTCAACTTTCAAAACCTTGGCATCATTAACTCGGCTATCTGCAAGGAAATTCCTGCAGGCTTTGGGTTACATGGCCTCCTGCATCCTTCTCGTACCATATGCAAGACTACATATGAGGAAAATACAGTGGTACCTAAAAAGTGTATGGTCTCAGCATTGCCACAGTTTAGACATACAGATCACCGTCCTGCCTTGTCTTCAAAAGGAATTCCTTTGGTGGTCCAAGGCATGTACTCAAAACAAAGGGAAAGCCTTCAGTCTGCCTCCAGCCAGTCAGATACTAACCACGGACACTTCAGATTATGCATGGGGAGCCCATTTGCGGGGCAACTGTCTGCAGGGCCTTTGGACAAAGGATCAGAAGCACCTGCATATCAATTTAAAGGAAATGTTAGCCATTCAGAACGCTCTATTGGCCTTCAGGAATCTTCTACAACCAGGACAACTACTGATACGGACAGACAACACCACAGTTATGTGGTACATAAACAAGCAAGGGGGATCACATTCCTATCCCCTTTGCAGACTAGCCATAAATCTATGGAACACAGCTCTAGCTTACAAACTGGACCTTCAAGCTCAGTTTCTACCAGGGAAGCAAAACATCCTGGCAGACAGTCTGAGCAGAAACCTGTCAGACCCACACGAATGGATGCTGGACACCGAAATATTCAAGATGATTACAGCAGTCTGGGGATGTCCTCACATAGACCTCTTTGCATCCCACCTCAATCATCAACTACAGATTTTCTGCACAAGGACATTCCACGAACTAGCTTGGAAAGTGGATGCACTATCATTCAGTTGGAGAAACCTCTCTGGGTATGCCTTCCCACCTCTACCTCTTCTTCCACGGGTGTTATTAAAGATCAAACAGGACAAGCCCAAGATGATAATTTTACTGGCCCCAAATTGGCCTCGACAGTTTTGGTACCCAACACTGAAAAACCTTTCTCTGGAGCCCCCTTGGGTTTTACCTCAGACTCCGAACCTTCTGTCCCAACACCAGGGTCAAGTTCTGCACTCCCATGTCAAAACTCTCAGCCTGGCTGCCTGGTTAATCCAGGGTCTATGATTCATTCTCTCCTAATAAAGGTGAATTAGAGGTCAGAGCTAACAGGATGGCTGTCTTCCTCCTGTTAGCTCTGACCTCTGCCAGGAGAGTTTCGGAGTTGCAAGCTCTCATGGCTGTGGAACCTTATATTATTTTTCACCAAGACAGGGTGTCTTTAAGGACTAATCCTACTTTCATGCCTAAGGTGGTTTCCAAAGTGGCTTTAAATCAAACTATTCACCTGCCAACTTCTTTCCCCAGTCCTCAAAATAGGGGGGGAAGGATCTTGCATTCCTTGGATGTACACAGACAACTACGTTTTTACCTGGACAGAACCAAGGACATCAGGAAATCAGAGCAATTGTTTGTTTCATATGCTTCAAGTTCCCAAGGTAAAGCCATTTCAAAACAGACCATTTCTAAATGGATTGCTCATGGAATCAGATTTTGTTATTCACACCATGGAAGCAAATCCCAGGGAGTATAAGGACTCACTCTACCAAAGCTGCTGCCACTTCAGCTGCCTTCCTCAGGGGAGTTCCTACCAAAGACATTTTGGAAGCTGCAACTTGGAGTTCAGTGCATACTTTTTCTAAGCACTACAATCTACCTCTCTACTCTTAAGTCTAGGGCAGGCTTTGCTTCTGCAGTCTTGCAGGGCCTTTTAGCCACCCCCTCTACTTTATGACCACCTCCCTTTTATTCTACTTTGGGATTCAACCCTACAGTCATGACTGCAACAGTGAAACACGATGAACATAGTACAGTTGTGTACACTTACCATAAATGTAGATGTTCAAGTGTCTTCACTGTTGCAGTCTGCTACCTCCCTCCTGTCCCCTCTTATTTTTTCTTTTGTGTGGTTCCCTTCTTCACCCTTCTTCTGAGGTGTATTTGCAAAGGGTATGGGATCTTACTCATTTTACTCATTTTGGAACACCTGACATCCGGGGCATGAAAAACTGGAGAACATGGCGTCGGCTGCCAGCTTTGTACTCCTGACGCTCTGACGTCAGGGAGCATGGCTGAGCAGCCGACACCGGACCCAGACTTTGGGATTCTGGCCAACCGAGGACTGCCTGCCGGCAGGGGAGAACCCTACAGCCATGACTGCAACAGTGAAGACACTCGAACATCTACATTTATGGTAAGTGTACACAACTGTACTTTCTGGATGCAGTTATTCAAACAGATAAGTCATAAACATTGTAAATTTTCCAGCCATCGGTCTGCTACAGGCACATATTAGTTTTCCAGTACTTTATATCAGGAAATTCAAACAGGAAACTATGCCACCTAGATGCACAATAAATCATACCATACCTGAGACTATGTTAGCTGTATGGGAAACTGTGGTACAGCACATAAATTGGAAACATTGTGTCTGATGCCAAGGCACCTAAGTTAACTAGCAACTTGCCAAAAAAAAAAAAAACACACACATTAAAAAAAATGTGATGCAGCTTGGTTAGACTGCAAAAGTGACATTTACAACCAAAGTGAATCAGAAAACTTTCAGATGCAAAGACTGAAAACCAATATTAATATCTAAGGAAAATGCTGTATTAACTGGAAATTTTCTACATTTGTTAATCATCTGTTTGGGTTTGTTCTGATTTTTGTTTCCCACCCTCACTCCCTATTGGTATTCTGTTCTTATACTTGGTGGCTTTGCAGTTGCCCACCCCTACTGTAAATTTGATCTGAGACACTCCCAGTCTAGTGTCATTACCTCATTCTACCTAATACAGGGAGAACATTTGAGAAGGCCAACCCACTTAGTTTCTTAACTTTTAATTATCTTCTGCTCCTTTTCCACTTTACAAAAAAAAATTTTCTATGCTGGTTTCCTGCCTTTCCTGTAAGTAGTGTAGTCCAGATACAGATTTACCATATCCAGGACTGTTTGTAAGTTTCTGAACCGCCAAGCCTTTCTCTGTTGGAGGGAAGCCTTTTATGTTATCAATGGGAGTGGTAAGCACTAGGTAGCTTATTGAAAAAAAACACTATGCATCGCCGCTTAGCTAGGGTTAAACTATTCCCGGTGCCATAAAGTGTGCCCTTCGAATTTTCCCTTAGAATTAGCCAGTTTTTTAGTTTTAGCAATCAAATCCATTTCTTTGAGCTCAGCACTTGTTCAGAACTCGTAAGCACTAAATATGCTACAAATTACTACAACACTCAACTTTCCTCACTAGTCCAGAGGAAAACAGTTTTTAGTACTTAATAAATAAGCACCTACCCAGGCATGTCTAAGGGTCAGCTCCCTGTGTTTTCTCCTGTCTACCTGATGAATCTGGGTAGCTTGGAGCAATGCAGCAATTGCCTCACGTACACAGACAACCCTCTCCTCCTACCACCCAACACTACAACCTGTGAGAGATGTACTTGTGTAGCCAAACTGGAAGCAAAGCTCTCTTCACCCAAGACTGGACTAGACAGTCAAGAGGAGAAGGTAAACACTTGCACCACACCACACTCATCACATAGTCCCTCAAAACCTACACCACCAAAACACACACACACAAACACAAAACACACACCTACATTCGTATAGGCTCTCAGTAAAAATCTGCCCAAGCAACAGGGACCTCCAAAGCAGAAACGCAAGCAACCTCCATCCCCCTACACAACCCAAATGACACATAACCCACAAACTCAGTGTACCACTCAACCACAGCCCATAAGGCATAACAATGTACCCAACACTCTAGTCATAGGTGACTCTATAGTCAGGCACACTTGATATTCCACTCACCAAGCTAAACAAGGAGAAAGTTATTGTCAGCTGCCTGTTTGGTGCCAGGATCCACCGCATAATGCACGCACTCGGGTCACTCCACAATAAGAACAAATATGACTGTCATCGTCCATGTTGGTGTGAATGACCTGAGACGTAGCTCCCTGGACTACATGAAAAGAGACATGGAGGAGCTGTCCAACCTAGTAGCCCAGGTAGGTATGACCCTAGACCGGAGTAGCATCCTGCCATCATCCAGAATGATACCACAGTATAAGGACAAAATGATTGACTTCAACATTTGGCTGTTTCTGGTGTCATTCTAAGGGGATCTAGTATCTGTCTGCCTGGGATGACATGATCTAAAGACCATGATGCTTTGCCAGAGATGGCCTGCACCTGTCACCCTTGGGATTCCAGATACTGGCTAAGGCTCTTACCACCCCTATCGTGCCTTTTTTAGTCACGGTTCAAATGACAAATTAACCACCGTAACAGGTACAAGCAAGCAAAATCTGAGGGCAATGCTACTCAATGCTAGAAGTATAAACCTCAAAATGCACTCACTCCAGGCACTCCTTAAAATGGGAGAACATCGACATCTGTGCAGTGACAGAGACCTGGTTCAAGGCTCCAGAGAGCACCCCTGCATTACCAGGCTATAAATCATACCACACCTTTCGGCCAACTAACCTGGACCACAACACTAAAGGTGGAGGCATGTCCATATTCATTAAGGATATCCACACCTCCAGGCTAGTTGCTCAGCATAATGCATCCAAGATTATCCTAGTGCAACTAACTCTGGGCAAGACCGCAATCCAAATTGTAGCTTGCTACAGATCTCCCATCATGCCCCAGGATTCCCACTCCTCATTTCTTGATACACTGGAAAATATTAAGGTACAACCTAACACCCTAATAATGGGCGATTTCAACTACCCCATCATTAACTGGAAAAACCACTCTTTTGCTCAACGTTTTCTGGAATTCATAAATTCCAATGCCTTGGATCAACTTATCCACACCCCCACCAGGGGCAGCAGTATCCTAGACCTGGTCATTACCAACATGGGCAACAGGTATTCCACACCAGAGGTCAGTTCCTTGTGGGTCAGATCTGACCACAAGCTAATCACCCTAGACATCCACATCCCGCCCCCCACCCCCATTAGGGAAACCACAGTAAAAAATTTCTCCAAAGCTAACTTCACGCTTCTTAAGACAGAAGTGGCAAACTTGACGACACCCATGCAGACTGACAATAGAGGTACAACTGCTGAATCCTACACAAATGCACTTTATAAGCACTTACACAAGTGCATGGATCATGCAATCCCTAACAGAACCAAGATGCTATCCTCCAAAAAAGGAAGCCAATGTGGTGGTCCCCTGCCACAAACAAACTCTACAACTGAAGAAAAACTGTTGCAAAAAAAAAAAAGAGTAAAATCCCATGATTGGAGTAACTCCCTGGCCAGCCTCGGTAAGAAGCTGGGATCCCTCATAAAATCCTCCAAAGCTAGTTACGAAAACAAAATCGCCACTGATTCTAAAGACCAACCACAAAGCATTCTATAGCTATGTCAAGAATCTCAATGGCAACACTCAGATCTGCTCGGAGTTACAGCACAATGACACTAAATATACACACCCAACTGATATTGCCAACATCCTGGCAGATGGGTTCACTGCTAACTTTACCCCCCCTCTCACCCACTAAAGGACCCATCTCTGTACCGGAAGAATGCAAAGTTCCTGTAATCACGGCTGCACATGTAAAAACCACAGTCTCCAAAGCCAAGAACACAGCATCCTTGTGACCTCACAACATCCCAGGCTGCATTCTACACGAACTGCAGAACGAACTGGCAACCCACCTAAGTACCATGTTCAGTCATAGCCTCACCTCAGGCTTTGTGCCCACTGAATGATGCACAGTGACAGTTATCCCACTCCACAAAGGGGGAGCCGCCATGGACCCCGGGAACTACCGCCCCATTAGCCTGACAAGCTTGGTCTGCAAGGCTATGCAACGTATCATCATGGAACTTATAAACAATGACATTGGTAATCTCCAAACTCTGGACCCCACCCAGTTCGGGTTTGTAAAAGGCTGATCATGTCTTCTAAACCTGATAGACTTCTATGAAGCAGTCACCAAAGCCGTAGATGAGGGTATGGTGGTTCACACAGCCTATGTAGATCTCGCCAAGGCTTTCGACACCATCCCCCATTCTGGAATTATAGATAAACTCACTAAACTAGGTATAAATCCCTATGTCTCAAGATGGGTTGCCAACTGACTCACTGACAGAACCCACACTGTGAAAGTAGCAGACTCCAAATCCAACTTTAGACCAGTGACAAGTGGAGTACCACAGGGTTCAGTCCTGTGTCCTCTCCTGTTTGGTATCTACTTCTCTGAAGTACAGGCTAACACAGAAGGTCTTTGGCTAACAAATTTCACAGATGACTGCAAACTAGGAGCCATAATTGAAACTCCTAATGATGTGGACATCCTACAAAAGAGCCTCACTGAGACAGATGCCTGGTGTCAAAGCCATGGCCTCAAGCTCAATGCCAAGTGCATTGTCATCCCTTTTGGTAAAAGCTCTGTACCCATGAACTACCACATAGGTGGTAGTCTACTTAACACAGAAAGTGTGATGAGAGACACTGGGACACAGGTAGACAGTAGTCTCTCCTTTTGATAATCACATTGCCACAGTAGTCAGGAAATCCTTCTACATGGCACACCTCATCACAAAAGGTTTCTCATCCAGGAAAAAAGAGGTAACTGTTCCCCTCTACTTGTCACTCATTAGACCCTTTATAGAATACAGCACCCCTTTTGCTATGTACCTCACAAGACATCTACAACAACTGGAAAGGCCGCAGAAATACCAGAGGATTACTGGCCTCAAACGGATGCCTTACGCAGACCGTCTCAAAAAACTCCAGCTTTACTCCATCGCATATCACCTACTCAGAGGCAATCTCTGCCTAACATACAAAGCTATGTCAAACCCAGAGCTGTTGGACATGCTCCACTTAAAGAAATCCCAATCCCTCTGAGCTACACGCTCTAGGGACCTAAACCTTGTCACCACAATAAGCAGAACATTCTGGAGGGATAGATTCCTGTCCCAGAGACTTCCCATACTCTGGAACAAACTACCTATCTGTATCAAACAAAGCTCCTCATTTGCACTCCAAGAAAAATTGTGATGATTGGATGGGAGTTAGGAAATTCACCCCGGGGATCACTTCTGTGGCTCTGCTCAACAGGAGCACAGGAAAATAATTTTCTTAGGTGGTGAAAGCCAGGGCCAATAGCCTAGTACATACCTATGAACCTATGTTATCTCATTGCAAGTCAATCTATGCATGGTACCCAAAAAGAGTTTGGTAGTTTGTAAGAAACAGCATCGATAAAATGTCCAAAGTGCAAGATAATTAACAAACATCAGCAACCTAAAGAATAGCGTACTAGTCCTCTCCCATCATCAAAATGATTTAATAACACTCCCATCCCAATCCCTTAAACACCCATGCACCAAAATCTGTTCCTTGTCATCTGGTAAAAGCATTTTCCAGAAAAAGATGCTCAGGAGCTTTTAGACAAGAGTGCATTTGAGGGCAAGGCTGATGCAGCCATGGCTTCTCCCTACTGGAGGCTGAGCACCAAGGACCCCCAGTCTCCTTATCTTCAGTGCCCATCTTTTCTTTTGTGTCATATTTCCATCCTTAAGCTGCATCCCTTTACCTTTCCTTCAGTAGTGAGGTCCTTATTTGTCAGGATAATTCTTGTTATATTTTGGAATAAGAAGGTGGAACATATAATGTTCTTCATGTTTCACTGTTGCAGTCATCGCCTGTGCATTATCCCTGCTGTGGTAGCACTCATTCGGCCCGAATACCGAAGTCAATGTTTTTTTTGCATCAGCTGCAGTCGCCTGTAGTCTGATGTCAGGTCATTAGTGCTATAAAGCAAGGCAGCTGATGTCATTACATCAGTCTTTCTTGCCATGGAGCTCGCAGCAGAAGCAGTTCGCATGAGTGCCAGTCGGTCGCTACCAGAAGTTGAATTTCAGCTGAAAACATCTAAAGCGAAGTACCCCATTGGGGATCTTTTTTCTTGCACTAACAGATGTCCAAAAAAGTTAACAATTGTCTTGCCTGTGGAAAGCAGATCCCACAATGAGACTTCCATTCTTACTGCGTCACTTGTTTAGGCCCAGATCATGATGTCCCCCGTTGCCAGTTCTGTGCTCTCTCTAATGTGAGAACCATTTGTCGTAGAGCTCTTTTTGTAGACAGTTATTTTTGTGTTCCATCTTCGCATTCTGATATGGCATCCATCAGTCAACAATCTGTGGACATTCTGAAAAAACAGAGATAAAGATAGAGACAGACCACACAAGGCTAAGCCTTCCAATGATGCTACCACTAAGCAGGTTGTCAGATGTTCATCGTGTTACCCTGCTGCAGTCATCACACTTGGGTTATCCTGTCGTCAGGCGGTCCTGCAGTCGGCCGGAATTCCAAAGTCTTGGTCTGGCGTCGGTTGTTGTCGCCTCTTCCCTGACGTCAGTGCGCCAGGGGTATATATATTGCAACTGACGCCATTTTCTCCAGTCTTTCTTGCCGTGCGGTGCCTGAAGCAGAAGCAGTTCACAAGTGCCGGTCGGCCGACTCCTGAGATTTTCAAATTTGAATTTCAGACCGAAGTCTTCTATAAAGCTAAGTACCCCGTTGGGGAAACTTTTCTTGCCTCAGACCGATGTCAGAAAAAGTTAACAATTGTATTTCTTGTGGGAAGCAAATGCCTCAGGATTTTCATTCTTATTGCATACTTGCATACCTTGCCTAGGCCCAGACCATGACGTCACTAGTTGTCGTTTTTGTGCTAGGTTTAATAAATGTACTATTAAAAGATGCTTTGATTTCGCACACTACTTCGGTAGAAAATTTAATTACAGTCTGCCGTTGGAGCAGCCGACTACCGGCGTGCACAAAAAACGCAAGGATAAGGACAGACAGCCCAGGCCTAAGCTACATTCCGAGGCCTCGGCTGGTCCAGTCTCCGGTTCTCCGGTCCTCAGTGAGATTCTGACGCAGCCCCTGACTACCACAGATTTGGAACCTGAGACCGCTTCGGAACTTTTGACGGAATGTACCAGGCTGACGCAACCATTTTGTTCAGGCCCTACCAACGACATTGCTGATAAAGATGCTGGTGCTGCTGAAATGCCTTTGGTTTCTGAAGGCATTTTTAGACCAACGATACTTACCATTAAAACGTATCCTAAGACGAAGACTCCTATTAAATCTAAAAAGACTGCATTTCACTCCCCTGTTCAAGGCCCCATGCCTAAGAAACAGATGCTCAAAATGGCTGAAGATTTGATCTCTTTAATCAGGGGTTCCCAGCCTCCTCCTGACAAAAGGCCTAGACAAGAGGAAGATTATGCATCCTCTGAACAAGTGTCCATTTCTTCAACCTCTTCTGAAGACCAAGATTACTCCTTCTCCCCTTATGAAGATTCTGATGCTGAGGATTTCATTCCCTCAGCTTCTCCTCCTGAAGACTATTCCTTTGGGGAAACTTTACACACTATGAGGGAACATTTCCATTGGGAAGGTCAAGGCTACTCTGACTCGAAGAAAAGGCTCAGAGAGTTTCTTTTACTCCCCCAGCACAGACCACTTGCCATCCCACCCGTGTTAGACATTGTGGATGATGTTTACTTAGAATCCAGTTTGAACCCAGACTCTCTCCCACCTGCTCCGGCCAAGCCTGACATACTACAGAGTGCCTGATTCCCATAAATTTCTATATAAAAGTCCTGCTGCTGACCCAGAGACAATCTCCCAAGGTCCCAAAGGGGCTAAGGCTTCTATGACTAAAAATCCTGTATCCTCTGAAAGGGATTCCAGAGCATTAGACAGATGGGGGAAAAAGGTTTACACCTCAGCCACTCTAACTATGAGGGCAGTAAATTGCCAATTTCACATGCTTAAGTATCAGCAATTTCTAATTTCACAGTTAAAGCAAAGAATCACCACTCTCCCTCAACAGTCTGACTTGAAAGAAATGCAGGATCTGTTGCATGCAACTGAACAGGTGGGCAAACGCACCTTACAATGTGGGTTTGATTCTCTGGAGGCCTCCTGCAGAGCAGCTGTCACTGAGTCTGTTATACGTAGACATGCTTGGTTAAAGGAACAAACTCTGCCTGATCATGTTAAAGCAAAGCTTCTAGATGCTCCCTTACAGCAGGATGTTCTTTTTGGAGTTAAAGCAGAAGTCGTCTTAAAGAAAATGGAGGATAAGGCAAAATCTATGCAGACAATCAAAGATTTCCTACAGGTACAGCCCCCTCGCTTCAGCAGAAATTGGCCAACAAAAAATTGGTCCTTTCCAGCTACTGACAGACCACAGAGGGGTAAATACAAATGTCCAAGAGGCAGAGGACAACCACAAGCCCAGTACAAACCTCAACAATGGGGCACTGCAACACAGAAGGGAGGAGAAGACAGGTCCCAACCTACCAGAAGAAAAACTCAATGACTTGCACATCATCTGGCCAAGCAACACTCTTTTGGCAGCCCCCTTGGGAGGAAAACTCACACTTTGTTCAGACAACTGGCACATTGTCACAAAGGACAAATGGGTCCTAAACATAATTTCACGAGGATACAGATTCCATTTTCACACCTTGCCAATGAAAAGAGGAATGCCAAACCTGCCACAAAATCAATGGGCAGAGACACAAAAACAAATTACAGCTCTCATGGATATGAGAGCCATTCAACTGGTACCTACTCGAGAGCAAGGCCAAGGATTTTACTCAAGACTCTTTCTAGTTCCCAGAAAGGACAATGCCTGGAGACCAATTCTGGACCTTTCAATTCTAAACACCTTCTTACAAGTACCCAAATTCAAGATGCTAACACTACAGCAGCTTCTTCCCATGTTGGGCAAGAAAGCATGGCTAGTAACGTTGGACCTCAAGGAGGCATACCTGCATGTCCCTATCAGACAAAGTTGCAGAAGATACCTCCATTTCATTGCAGGTTCAATCCATTACCAATTCTCTGCACTGTCCTTTGGCTTATCTACTGTGCCCAGGGTCTTCACAAAATGCCTGGCACCAGTAATTGCATACTGCAGACAAAGAGGAATTCAAATATACCCATATCTGGATGACTGCCTCATCCAAGCAGAAAGCAAGGACATACTTTTAAAACATCTGGCTTTTGTAAAACATCTTCTAAGTTGCCTAGGGTACACAGTAAACGAAAAGAAATCAAAACTAGTACCATCACAAAATATGACATTCCTGGGTGCCAGCTTGAATACAACGGCCCAGAAGGCTTATCTGACGCCAGACAAACAACTACAACTGACTCAATACTTCAAAACAATGGCAACAAAAACCCATCTACCTGCAAGAAAAATTCTGCAGGCCTTGGGCTTCATGGCATCTTGCATACTACTAATACCATTTGCAAAGCTGCATATGAGGAAATTACAGTGGTACCTAAAAAGCGTATGGTCTCAACACAGCCACAGCTTGGACACAGTAATATCTCTCATTCCCTGCCTACAACAGGAGTTTCTATGGTGGTCACAGGCATGTCACCTCAACAAGGGTCAGCCTTTCACCTTGCCCCCAGCAAGGCAAACTATGACAACAGATGCATCGGACTACACCTGGGGGGGCACACATGGCAGGACAGTGCATTCAAGGCGTATGGACTGCAGATCAAAGGAATCTGCACATCAATCAAAAAGAGATGCTAGCTGTACAGAATGCTCTGACAGCCTTCAAGAATCTATTACATCCAGGACAACTTACAAGAAGGACGGACAACACCACAGTAATGTGGTACATAAACAAACAAGGGGGTACACACTCCTACCCTCTATGCAGGCAAGCAATGACCTTGTGGAACACAGCTCTGGCTTACCAAGTTCAGTTACAGGCTCAATTCCTGCCAGGAAAAAAGAACACATTTGCAGACGACCTCAGCAGAAACATCATGGATCCCCACGAGTGGAAACTGGATCCACAAGTATTTGCAATGATAACTCAAACATGGGACCTTCCAGACATAGACCTGTTTGCCAGTCCTCAAAACTATCAACTAACAAAAGTTTGTACAAGGACACTGCACCACCAAGCTTGGAAAGTGGACGCACTCTCATTCAGATGGAAAAACCTGACAGTATATGCCTTTCCTCCATTGCCTCTCCTCACAAAGGTGCTTTTGAAAGTCAGAAAGGAGAGACCACGACTGATACTCATAGCCCCAGACTGGCCACACCAGCACTGGTACCCACTTTTGAGGAATATGGCCCAGGGCCCACCTTGGATTTTACCACAAATTGCCCATTTGCTCACACAGCAAAACAATCAGATTCTTCACAGCCAGCTCAAAACCTTAAATCTGGCTGCATGGCAAATCACCTAAGCATCCAGCCAGCTCCTCTTTCCCAAGCAGTTATGGATGTTATTCTGGAAGCTAGGAGGCCTAGCACCAGGAAGGCCTATTCAGACAAATGGAAAAGGTTTTGTGCCTGGAACCAAGCTAAAGGCCAAGACACACTTCAGCCTCACATGCCTCAGATTCTACAGTACTTAACTGAGATGTTGCACAAAGGGCTTTCTTTTTCTTCCATTAAAATCCATGCATCAGCAATTTCAGCCCACTACAACACGGATCCACCCTTTTTTTCGCATCCACTTCTAAGACAGTTTCTCAGAGGGGAAAACATTAGACCCCCAGGAGAGCACCTACACCAACATGGGACCTCAATTTTGTTCTGGAAAAACTTACGCTACCTCCTTTTGAACCAGCTTTCTGTGCAGATCTACAGTTCCTATCATGCCCTGCTGCTAGCAATAACTTCAGCCAGAAGATTCTCAGAGCTACAGGCACTAATGGCAGTGGAACCTTTCCTCATTTTCCATCAAGACAGAGTTTCTCTTCCTTCATGCCTAAGGTGGTTTCCAGTGTGGCTTTAAATCAAACCATCCACTTACCCACCTTCTTCCCAAATCCACAGAACAAAGGAGAAAGACTCCTGCATTCCTTGGACATTCATAGGCAACTTCGTTACTACTTGGATAAAACTAAGGTTTTCAGAAAATCTGACCAGCTCTTTGTATCCTGTGCTACAGCTTCACAAGGGAAGGCTATATCAAAACAAACCATTTCCAAATGGATAGGACATTGCATTCGGTTTTGCTATACCCATCATGGAAAACCAGTTCCTGCTACCATTAGGCCCCACTCTACCAGGGCAACAGCTACATCTACAGCCTTCCTCAGGGGGGTTCCAACCAAGGAGATTTTGTAAGCTGCAACTTGGAGTTTAGTACACACCTTTACCAAACACTATCACTTACCACTTTACTCTAAGACTAGAGCTGGCTTTGCCACTGCAGTTCTGCAGGGCCTTCTAGCCTCCAATAACCCTCTATGATTCCTCCACCCATCCTTAGCTTTGGGATTCAACCCAAGTGTGATGACTGCAGCAGGGTAACACAATGAACATAGTACAGTTTTGTACCTACCATAAATGTAGATGTTCGAGTGTACACCCTGCTGCAGTCCAGGTTACCCTCCCTCCATCCCCTCTGAACTAACTGGCTAAAATCTCTACAATACCTTCCTGATGTATTTGCTTATAGCTGGAAGGATTTTGTGTTTTTGCAAAATTTACTGAATTTGGTACTAATTACTGACCACCATTTTGGGGGTACCTGACATCTGGGGCAAGAAAAACTGAAGAAAATGGCGTTGGTTGCAATATATATATATACCCCTGGTGCACTGACATCAGGGAAGAGGCGACAACAACCAACACCAGACCAAGACTTTGGAATTCCAGCCGACTGCGGGACCACCTGACGCCAGGATAACCCAAGTGTGATCACTGCAGCAGGGTGTACACTCGAACATCTACATTTATGGTAGGTACAAAACTGTACTTTTTCCGGAATTCAGTGAGGCACTTTCGCAACCCCTGATTTGATATCTACACAGGCTTTTTGCCACCAGGAACACTTTGCCTTATCTCTTTGTGCTTCTGATGGGTTAGGGCAAGAAAAAACAATGTAATGATGTCAGCAGCCTTGCTTTAGCACTGATGACCTGACAGACTACAGGCGACTGCAGCCAATGCAAAACAACTTTGACTCTGGTATTCGGGCCGACCGAGGGCTACCACAGCAGGGATAACCCACAGGTGATGACTGCAACAGTGAATACACTCTTAACATCTACATTTATTGTAAGTATATACAACTGTACTTTCTCTGATTCCATGGTCTTCCCTCTGTTCTCCAACTTTTTAAATACATTATATGCCTGGAGTCCAGAGAGCGACTTGTCCAAAGGAGCATTAAGGAGTTTCCTTTACATCCTAAGACAAGGACTGAGACCTCTGCCAAGAATGCTTCTGATAACTGACCCTGTTGTGTCAGGCCTGGGTGCTGTATCCACAACATTCTAGCCACATTTAAAAGCATGCTTCTATGTAAAGTTTTTTTTTTTATTTGAGAGAGCATATAATCTTTCTGACTCCAAGCTTGCACTTCCCCACAACTTTCAAAAAATTGCTTGAGGATTTATTTCTGGTGTTTTCGATTTGTGCCTAGCAGTTCAATGACCTGGTTCCTGAAATATATATACTATTTTTTTTTAAGAGCCAACGATAACCTACTTTCTTGTTACTCAAAGAAGAAAATTACACCCAGGAGCCAGTAGAGGTTTTGCAGAGGAATTTCTGAATGTCCTTTACACTGTAAAACTGGTCAGATTTCTTGGGTCTAGAGTCTGGCTCAAATCAGGATGCATCAAAAATGTCCAGGGAGGCTTCCTGTACTGGACAGATAGCTACTGGTTACGGGGGTGGCATGTGGTCTCAGAATATCTATGTCTGTTTTTTGGGAGGCTGAGTCATAATTTTGCCATTGGAAATATTCCCTCATTGGGAAAACAGTATCATCAAATGACAGTCCCTCATGGGGTGAGTAACAGAATAAAGCATTTTCCATAGCATAAGGAGGGTTGATGGACTACACCTTTAGTCCTTGTCCTTCTCCTAATACATTAGGATCTCTCATTGGAAAGGTTTTTCTTAGCCCAGTCATAAAAGGGTGCATGGTGGGGTCTAAGGACTTATGACCTGCCATAAGGCAGCAGCTTATGATTGGCAGAGGCTTATTCCTCTCTTGTCTAGGCCTTAGCATGGTGGGCAGTCACTGGGAATCTCTGAACCTGAGGGGTGTGTCACAAGTCTGAATTCCTTTGAGCTTGGACAACCTGCTCAATAATGCCAAAAGGGATACTGGACTTGGACATCCTCATCAGTAGTAAAGAAGGGGATACTGCCCACCAAAATTTTCTTCAATAATAATAAATGGGATACTACCAGTGGATATCTTCCTCATTAAGAAGCAGGGGACACTATTCATACCTTGCCCAATAGTAAAGTGCTGCTCAGGGGCTGATGTCAGTCTAGCATTTATTGTCTAGTTGAGTTTTTGTTCCTGTAAGACATGCTGAGGCCATGCAACTGTCAGGTATGAGTGTTAAAGAAGGTAGGTGGGTGGCATTGAATAGGGAGACATGGAAACAAGTGACATGATACCCTGACCCATGTAGAAAAACAGGAAAAAGGGGTTAATGATGATGCTGAAGCCTGCTGACTTCATGGCTTTTACAGTGCAATTTCTGCTGCAGTTGTCAGGGACAAGGACTGTTCGAGTCCCTGTATGAAGCTGACATTCTCAGACTTGGTCTTCCAACAAATTATCTAATTCTAGGGTATCCCTGGACTTCATGCTTTGGCCTCACATCTCTGTTTTTTTTCTTTTTTGCAGGGGGGAGGCAACTGAGCCTCCAGCTTCCTAGGATTAAATAAACATGCCAAGTTTATGTAAAATTAACACAAACTCCTGCTTGGTTAGATAAACCTGAAGGGCTTTTTGCCTCACCCTAAGGGTTGTAGGCCTAAATTCACTAATGTTGTCCTCTAGACTTAGGCAATAGATGCACTTCTCATTTATGTATTTATTTGACACTTGTTGACGGGGATAGTCTGACTGAGCTAAAGCATTTTTTCAGAGGAGGCCCCAGGAGAAAAGCTCATCAGAAGTACACAGGAAAGTTTACAAAAAATAGCATTAATGAGCACAATATTAAAAAAGTATAGTGAAGTAGTCAAGATGGTTACACAATTGTAAAAGCTAAAGTAAATGCACAAAAAATGAAATAAAAGATAACAGTCTTTAGGAAAACAGTTGAAGTAATACACAGTGTAGTAGACAAATTGATAAAGTAAAAATCTCAAGGTCAGGTTAGGAAAAAAGTCAGAATTCAGTGAGGGGAGACGAGAGAGCAGTTTGAACAGGGTCAAGGTCATGAAAGTGTCTGTGTGCTGTCTGGCATTTGTGACCAAATGTATTGGATTTCCCAGAGGGAGACATGTCTTGTATCGCCATGTTAGGCATTCCCAACCCTGACATCCAAAAATACATTGCCAACAATAATTAGGATTAGCAAAATGGAACCTCAGTAGGATGCTTGGATTAGAAGAAAGAATCCTCAAATAGATACTTATCTGCCTTGCTCTTTGGTCATAGATCTTCACCAATGGACCTACAAATGCATTTCTGCTAGCATCCACAAATGTAACAATAAAGAATGAAAGATGGTGAGAGAGGATACCGATCATCTACCAGATTTGTAAAGACATCTGATAGATAGTCCTCCTAACCATGAAGAGGGGCGTCCAGCTTCAAAAGCTGGCCAGACATCAGACTTAGGTCTGTGTTTAAGTATCACCAAATACACAACAGACATGGCTGTGTTATACATAGCGGTGCCTCCTAGCACAAAGATTCTCTAATGACAAGCCTGGAGTGACACAGTAGCAATAACATACAGTGATGCTCGGTATGCTACAGGCACATATTAGTTATAGGTAACACATGCCATGTGAGAAGCCCACACTGGTACATCTAGCAATATAGAAACTGTCACCAGTGTCATGCCTACTACAGAACAAAAGGCATGAGTGCTAACACCTGTGGAGTCTGCAGAATAGAGAGCATAGGTACCTATACCTTTGCATCCAGTATGATGCAGAATATCATTTGTGTTACACGTATGGTGCCTGCAGTGATGTGGGTGAGGGTGGCTACACCTACATGTGTAAGTGTAGCAAACCACTGTGGCATCTGGGCTATGGAGCCTGCGGTACAGCTTGGCACATATATCTGTCCATCATTCTAGGTGCAATGCACCTAGATTTCAATGCTGATCCTGTGAGCTACAGTGTAATAGTATTAAAAGTAGTACTTCTGCATTCAACATTTGCAGTCATGCCTTTGTGGCATTGATGGATTGTGAGGACCATTGTCTTGCAACACAAGGGCGCCCATTAGTGTGTGTGGAATATATCAAGAAGAAAAACACTTGTATGTCAGGGACATGTAAGCATACTTGCTTTGTCACTCTATTAGGTTCATAGGTTCATACTAGGCTATCTGCCCGAGGGCATTTATAAGCCTAGCCCATTGTTTTGTGGCTTACGCCACCCCTTTAGTATGGGGAACTATACCCATTATTTTGCTGTGCCTCTGTCGAGCAGTGACACTGAGGTAATTCCTGGGGTATATCTGCGATCTCCCATCCATTGGTCAAGATTTCTCTTGAACAAGGCCAGCGAGGCGCTCTGCCTCACATGTACCGGGATTTTGTTCCACAGCATAGGGAGTCTTTGGGTGATGAATCTATCTCTCCAGCACGTCCTATTAATAGCCGTGTCGAGGTTTAAGTCTCCCGCCCTTGTGGCTCTGATGGATCTAGATTTTTTGAGGTGAAGCATATTCATCAAATCTGGGTTTGACATGGCCTTGTATGTTAGGCAAAGGTCACCTCTGAGCAAGCGGTAAGCGACTGAATAGAGCTGGAGTTCTTTCAGTCGGGCAGCATAAGACAGATTTTTGAGACCCTTTATCCTTTTGGTGAGGAACTTTTGTGGCCTCTCCAGCTGCTGCAAGTGTCGGGTCAGATACATTCGAATGGGGCATTGTACTCAATCATTGGTCTGATGAGTGATGCGTAAGGAGACTATGACCTCCCTTGATCTAGATGAGAATCCCTTCATGATAAGGTGGGCAATGTAGAAGGACTTCCTAATTACTTTAGCTACATGGGTGTCGAATGACAGACTACTATCAACCTGGGTCCCCAGGTCCCTGATAACTTCTTCTGTGCTCAGTGGATTGCCACCTATTTGGTAGCTAGGGGTAACCTTGTTTTTCCCGAAGGGTATGACTATGCATTTTTTGGCATTCAACTTTAGGCCGTGGCTCTGGCACCAGTTATCCGTTTCTGTGAGACCCTTCTGAAGGATATCTGTGTCAGATGTGTTTTCTACTATGGCGCCCAGTTTGCAGTCATCTGCAAACTTTGTCAGCCATAACCCTCCTGTGTTTGCTTGTACTTTGGAAAAGTAGATGCCAAACAAGAGTGGGCCCAGGACTGAGCCCTGTGGGACACCACTTGTGACAGGCTTTGAGTCTGACATGGCGCCAGCAACTCTGACCCTGTGGGTTCTGTCACTCAGCCAGTTTGCAACCCATCTTGTGATGTATGGGTTAACATTTAAGCTGATGAGTTTTTCAATGATACCCGAGTGGGGTATTGTATCGAAGGCCTTAGCCAGATCGAGGTAGGCTGTATGGACTGCCTTTCCTCATCAATGGCTTTGGTGACTGTTTCAAAAAGTCAACCAAGTTTAAAAGGCATGATCTGCCTTTGACAAAGCCAAACTGGGTTGGATCCAAAGTCTGCAAATTCCCTATGTCTTTATTTATGAGGTCCATTATGATCCTCTCCATGGCTTTGCAGATAAGGCTTGTCAAGCTAATGGGCCGGTAATTTCCAGGGTCTGTGGAGGCACCGCCTTTGTGAAGTGGGACCACAGTTGCAGTGCGCCACTCCCTGGGTACGTATCCAGAGGTAAGACTTTGATTAAACAGCTGTCCTAGCTGTGGGTTTAATTCCTCATTGAGTTCGTGGAGCACACAGCCGGGGACACCATCGGGTCCCATGGATGCTGTGTTTTTTGCTTTGGAGAGAGCAGTTCTCATGGCATCCTGCTGTGTGTCTACTATAGCCTGTAGGACACTTTATTGATTCCCTGTGTAT
This sequence comes from Protopterus annectens, assembly GCF_019279795.1. Classification (NCBI taxonomy): domain Eukaryota; kingdom Metazoa; phylum Chordata; order Ceratodontiformes; family Protopteridae; genus Protopterus; species Protopterus annectens. Next base: position 1,459,684,982 of record NC_056733.1, read on the forward strand.
AAGAGAAAGATATATTGGTTGTGTTTCTGTGCCCCAGATAATAGAAGTGGTCAAAGTACACACTATACAAGGTATACATACCAAAGGAGGGAGTGTTGCTTGATGCTTAACAGCCCTCATCAGGTCCTGCCACCTTTCTGCATCACTGCACTGAATGATTTTTGCATCACTAGTTACCGTTACGGTGAAAGACATGTCTCCATTTAGCCCACCCATATATTTTCACCACATGGCAGCAGAGCAGTCTTCTATGTTTTTGAAGTACGTTGTGTCAGTACATTGCCAAATAACCAATCTGTGTAGGGCTGCAAATTGATGAATATGGCTGTCTCTTTTTAACCTTAGACTGGTGCATAGATCCTTAACACAATATTTATAGTCTGCAGTTTTATCCGTTTGACATTGTAGTGCAGAATCACACAAAGATATGATCGGTGCTTTGCAGGTATATCTGTACCATCATTGGCAACTTCTGCTTATCAAATATCATTGTAAACCAGCTCCAGTGGATCCAGGCAACCCAGATACTGTTTAGTGGCTTGAGTGTCTGATGGAGCTGGCAAGGTGAGAGAACAGGGATATGGGGTGAATCTGCTCACCTGTCTCAGGAGAAGGGGGTGGGTGGAGGGGTGAAGGCTTGGGGGCACACATATAAAGCATAATTTCCTGATGGAGACTAGTAATGGTGCTTGCAGTGTATTTCTATAAGTGAGTATGAGTTCTCTTGCCAGCGTACATCCCGGCCGGAAATGAGGGATAGCCCAGTACTAATGCCCATTGTGTATCCAAATTGTGGGACTTCTTGCCAGGTGTGCAAGAGAGGGAAAGAGATGAGTATATTCTGCTGAAAGCTAGCCTGCTCGCTACCACCTGACTCATACCAAGTAGGAAATGGGATAATTAGGATCCACAGACAGGAATGAAGAGTTCTTAGGACTGTTATCTATCTTGGAAGATGCCTGGCCTTTGCTCCTGATGTAATTAGTGGATATGACAGTTGGATAGATCCAGTTGAGAATTTAAAAAAGTGTCATTATGTGTACATATAGATGTTTTATTTTGAATATACCTGTGTAGTGTCCAGTGCTATGATTGTGTGAAGCAATGCATGGTGTGCCACATGTTGGCTCAGGCATCAAAGAAGTTATACTGAGAACAACAATTAGCCATAGAGTGACAGTGGGTCCATACATTGTCAACAGATGTGAAGCTGTACCAGTTTCATTGGTGGGTGTGCAGTGATCTCTAGCATTTATCACAGACAATCATATCATATGAGTGTTAGTCATCCATAGCTGCTGTTTGTAACTCACGGATAAAGGTCATGGTGTAGTTCATGTTTTATATGCAGGCATACCGAATCTTATTTACACCTCAGCATTTATCTGTTATAGACTGCACTGTCTAATGCATACAAAGATAGGAGCACAGAACAGTGAGACATATCCTGTGGCATTGTATAGCTGTGCTGCTGTCATCGTGCCTGAAAGTCTCACAAAGGTACAATTTACTAAAAAGAGAATCAAGTCCTCTGCAACCCACTACACGCGGATGCCGCCATGCTATTTGACCAGGGAACACTTGTGAACACTGCCGCACCTGATGTGTGGAAATAAATATGATTAAAGGCGGTGATAACACCACAAAATGCCACAGACAGAAAATGGGGCAAGAAGGGATGTACAGGATGGACTAATGCAGGCTAAATATACACCTACAAACATAGCTGATACCCACTTAACACTGGGTAGCATACCTTGTCCCAGGTATTGATGAACTACAGTGTACCCTGGTAAATGGTGGTAGTCGTGGGTTATAATGAATGCACTGTTCTAATGCTGTTACATATTTTTGACCTAACCATTCCACATGTCCGTTTTTGACACAATTCCCCACTCAGCCATAGTAGAAATGCTAAATAAACTGGAATAAACCCATATGTCACCCTCTGGATTGCCGACTAGCTCACAGATGGACTGCAAAAATCAAAGTAGGGGAGGTTACCCCCACAAAACGACCAGTCACCAGTGGAGTCCCCAAGGGTTCTGTTCTGGGACCTCTCTTATTTGGCATCTACTTTTCTGAAGTAAAAGCCAATACTAAAGGTCTATGGCTGACTAAATTTGTAGATGACTGCAAGCTAGAAGCAGTCATTGAATCCCCAAATGACTTAGCCATCCTCCGGAAAGGTTTGTCCCAGATAAAATAACTGGGAGCCAAAATCATGGACTGAAACTAAATGCCAAAAATTGCATTACTGTATTCTTTGGAAAGTCATCTAACCCAAGCAACTAGGACATTGACAATATGACCCTAAGAGTTGCCCCAGTTTCTTGGGGATTTGAGAACTTATGTGGATAGTGATCTAATTTTTGACCAACGTGTGCCCTTTGTTGTAAGAAAGGCCTTCAATATTGCACAGCTTATAAACAAAATATCTAGGGCTGTCATTTCCCCCTTTTACCCAACCCTCATTAGGCCAGTCATTGAATATAAAGCCCCCCTTGACATGTATCAGTCCAGACACATGGAACAACTGGAACAACCACAGAGATACCTTACTAAATGATTAAAAGGCCTAAACAACATATCCTACATGGATCGACTCAAAGTTCTGAAACTATACTCTGTATCCTACAGAGTACTAAAAGGTGAACTGTGTCTGGCATACAAGGCATGCTCTGACCCAATACTGATGAATTTACTGCATATTAGCAAATCCAGTGACATCAGAAATAATCAGTCAAAGGATCTAAACCTCTTCTGCAACATCAACAGAATAGCTTGGAGGGACAGGTATATCTCAAACAGGATAAAGCTGCTGTGAACAGATTCCCCATCCACATTAAACAAGGTTCACCCCTATCCATATTCAAGTGCAACTTGGATCTATGGATGGGAAACAGAAATTTTTTCCCAGGATTGTCCCCTGTACTACTAATGGATAGAGGCAGCTCCTAAATACTTTATTCCATGCATGGGTCCCCTCAAATTACCTATGGCATGATAGATAGTTCATAGCTTCATAGGTGTATACTAGGCTAATGACCACAAAGGCCCTTAAAATCCTAACCATGCAACCCAAATGTGACCCACAAATTTGTTTATATTTGACTTATGGGGGTGATTTACTTACTACCTCTGTCCATCAGAGACATAGGAGCAGACCAGGGGTGAATTTATGATTACCCATCCATTTGTCTAAGTTGCATTTAAATAGGGATAGGGAGGAATTCTGCTTCACGTGGATGGGGGATGGGGAGCCTGTTTCAGATAATGGAAATTCTCTGAGAGACATAGCTCTCTCCCCAACATATCCTATTTATGTTGCAAGCAAAATGTAGGTCTTGTAATATAGTAGTTCTGATGCTGTTTGTTTTGTGGATGTGCAAAAGATTCAATCAAAACAGAGTCCAGGAATGCCTTGTATGCCAGGCAAAGATAACCTCTCAGAAGTCTGTATGATACTGAGTAAAGAGACAGGGCTTTGAGGGGATCAGTATGGTATATTGTGTTTACTCCCTGTATTCCTTTTGTAAGGAATCTTCGCATATGTTCCAGTAGCTGCATGTGTCTGGTCATGTACATACTGAAGAGGGCATTATATTCTATGATGGGCCTGATGAGGGACCAGTACAGAGGTATAATGACCTCTCTGGACCTAGATGCCATGCCCTTGCTTATAAGTTGAGTAACATATAAGGATTTTCTTACTACCCTGTGCACATGTTGGTCGAAGGCTAGGTTACTATCTACATGGGTTGGCAGATCCTTGACTAAAGAATCCACTTTTAAGGGTGTTTTATTGATTACGTAGTTACCTGGGGTAGCAGACTTCCCAAAAGGTACTATAATGCATTTCTTGGTATTGAGTTTTAATCCATGGCTTTGGCACCAAACGTTTGTCTGTATTAGACCTTCCTGAAGGGTGTTTTCATCTTGAGATGATTCAATGATTACTCCCAGTTTGCAATCATCTGCAAATGTAATTATCCAGAGGCCTTTGACATTAGCTTTCAGATCCAAGACGTAGATGCCACAGAGAAGTGGGCCTTGCACAGGGGCCTGGGGACTGCACTGTGACCATCCTCTTTGTGGAGGTGGCCTCACTGATTCTAACCTCCTGGGTGAGCCAGCTAGCTATCCAGCATATTATAAAGAGTTTATACCTAGTTCTGCAAGTTTGTTGACAACACCAGTGTGGGGTATTGTATTACATGCCTTAGCCAGATCTAGATAGGCAGTATGCATAGCTTTCCTATCATTCATTGCCTTAGTGGCCTTTTTAAAGAAGTCCACTAGATTCAGTAAGCATGACCTTCCTTTGACAAAGTCAAACTTGGATGGATCCAGTGTCTGGAGGTCCTCTGTGGCTCTTTAGGGGTAATATATAATTATAGACCATGGGATGAGTAAGGACAATGCCAAAACAAAAACAGAAACAACAAACTAAGTCCACGAAGTGCCACCAGCAGTTGGAATACTTCGAAATAAATCCTTTATTGTGAAGCGCTTTTCGTCCGGTAGCTTCACTGGACTTCATCAGACAAACTTCCATTACACTATTCACCGTATTAGTACACTCCCACTCAATCAATGAATCAATTAACAGCACCCAATTCTGTTCATATAAATTACTAACTTCTACTTGTTCCACATTTCTATAAAATTATCTACACTTTAAACTCAATACATAAATGCATACAACCTTACATATAACACTACCCTTTATATTAACCTAATCAATACACATGTTAATTTACAAATTAAAAAAAAATTAAAAATATATTTTAAACTAAGGAAAATGACTACCTACGAGGTGTGCAGACACACATTCATCTGCAAATTAAAAGGTCAGTTAGTTAAAACAATAATTCATAAAAACATCAGGAAACATTAAATTTACTACTACAACTTACCCACTACACTACTCTGTCTGCACACCTCGTAAGCCTGCCCGGGACCTCCTCCTCTGTTGGCCCTGCACCACCTTCAGGTGGAACTGCCACAAGGGATGGGGCTCGGCCCTCCCGGGAGCGGGGGCGGAAAGGTACCTGTCACCCGCCATCAGGTCCTGGCCGTGGTGCATAGGGAGCTCGACAAGGAGATTCGAGACCAGCTACACCAGCTTGATGGCCGTGTGATGCAATTAGAGGGCAAGCCTGCCCCTCCTACCCAGCCCACAGCACAGCCACCTTTGGGGCCGTGAAGGTGCAGTGGTGACTGCCCATAGCTGGGGACCTCAGTCCCACTGTTTCCATTTGGAAGCTCATGGGCTTACGACTTCCAAACACCCCTCCCCATCCAAGGGGTTTACCCCCACGTGTCATATACCACCCCTGTATGCATCTTGTTTGTCTTGTCTGTTAACCTACCTCCCCAAATATACCTACTACCCCTCCCCAACATCCCACTCTCATTTAAAAAGAAAAAAAGGGCAATCTGTTCCCACAAAAAATCTCACGCCAAACATAGCTATCCATTTCACACACGTGTCCACTGGCCACATGTAATCCGGTCTAATTGGCATCACAACTTATTATTGTTCTCCTAACCTCCACCCAGGGGGTTGAGTGTCCAAATCTACCTCCAAATTCAGTGTATATGCACAGCTGTTGCTGTAGAAGAAATAGGCAGCTATGGATCTTCCCTTCAGCCTTCCTGCACATCCCTGGCTATTTTCCCTACTGTATTTCCCTCTTTGTGACCCTTTTTTCACCACTTTCCTATCAACCCCGTTTTTCTTTTCCTTTAAAGAAATTAGCATGGGGGTAAGCGGGAGTAAGCACTTTTAAGCAGCAGTAAGTGGGTTTAAGCCTGTTTGCGCTGTGGTAAGCAATGCCTACACTGGTTAAGCAATGTAGAAGCTAACTGAGTGTAAGAAGCTGTAACTGGAGGTTAGCATTGCTTACCTCCACGCAAACCCACTTACAATTGCTTAAAAGTGCCTTAGTCACTCTGTATCCAACAGCTCTCATCCTGCACAGCAACAAAAGAATTTGCACTCCCAAGTTGCAAACCCCGGACCCTGCACATTATAGGCAAAATTATTTACCACTAAGCCATGGCAGATACACATACAGCTGATGTTATCACAAGCATATCCAGCACAGTCATTCAACAGTATAGGAAATGTATGTAATTATGTAGATTAATATAAGCAACCATTTGTACATTGCTCAGTACAGTATTTTGAGCAGTCTATGTATACCAAAAAATAGTGCCTATCCAATCATAATGTGAGAACAGTAGTCTTGCAAAAAACTTAAGAAAATATTAAAAAACAGTGCATGTTGAGGGGGTCTGTGGGTGTGCTTCATGCTCAGAATGTCAAACCTGGGACGTCGGTTCCTCAGAACCAGGAGATGAGGCTGGGCAGGTGTGTGAGCAAACCACTGCTTCTCAAACCCCTGGCAGGATGCTACCAGTGGGAGAAACAGTGTAGACCAGCTAAGTCTAATCTTGACACAA
>NC_056733.1:1459693952-1459773952 GCF_019279795.1 Protopterus annectens
CACACATATATGGCTCCAGCCCCACCATAGTTGTGGGGGGTACAACAGCAGTGGACTGATGGCAGCAATGACAGTGTGATATACTCACAGCCCACTACAGAACAACACCCAATAGCATGTCATATGTGCAAAACTTGGTATGTAGGTGGAGGACAGAGGCTGGAACACAGGCACATATGTGGAAAACTGTTGCCATACACTAAGCGAGTTGGTGTTACAGGATATTCTGCAACATACCCTTAGTCAGGGAATTGAAGTTAGAAACAGAAATGGATGTAGCCATGTACTGATTGCACTCAACACACACACTGCCAGTGAATTAGCTGACACAGGACCTGTGTGGTGGACAGACAAAACATGATAGGCATACCTCTGGCCAACAAGAGGATAGGCACACAGTTGTAAGCTATGCAGACAGACTGCATTCCAAGGTAAATTAGTATGTACACACACACCCTGTAACACCAGTAATATACAAAGCATAACACAACTCTACTCACACTCTGTCTGTAGTTCCTGAACCTCCAACAAATATGTGGCTGCCCTTAGTGTGCCAGTTATCCTGTAAGAGGTATTGCTACCTGCTGTCTGTAACACTGATGCCCACACACAGGAAGGATGTCCATCACACAGGAAACTAAAAGGGACCACGCCCACATGATGTAGGGATTTATAGTAGGTGGTTGCCATGACAGTGGTAATTGGAAGTACTACACATGTGTAATCTCATATATATATATATATATATATATATATATATATATATATATATATATATATGGCTATCTGGATAATTATATGTACATATATTTCCACCATATGCCCTAGACATGGAGTGTAGCCCTACCCCAGCCTCTATAGTCCCAAAGTCATAATGCAAGGGGATGTCAGGTATGTATAACAGGTATATTAGTAGACTATTGCTACTGTCATTGGGATTGTCTTCACAGACATGGTGTGTGTGGGAGGTCACATCTGCTTATAGCATGTGTGCCATTGGCTACTGACAGACATCCGAAGGACATCATAGTAAAGTACCGCTGCTAGCACGTAATGCCCCTGTGGACTGCAGCAAAGATATTGCCCAATATATGTGGACATTCTGACACACTCTGTACAGTCCAGAGGTATACACATAACCCCTTAGTGCACATGTGTACCATGCCTGACAATATGGATGTAGACAGCCATGTAGATGGGTATAACACATAATGGCTGGTATACATTTACCACCATAGGTTATGCATTCACACACCCCTGTAGTATATGGACTATCTGTTCAACACCATCCTCATATGTGCCACTCACAGACTGACCCTACATATACTGGGCTGCTACACAGTTTGGTCTGATGGCTGTCTGTGGTATAGTACATGTATGTGTATGGCCCTACAAACATGTACGCCAGTACGGTACCATGCAGTGGAGCAGCATGTAACATCAGATAGGATGGGTACTAGAACAATGGCATCTACCACAGTCTGTACACAGGCTAGGGTACATATTAACAATACACACACTGTCGATATTCACCATAAGTACACAGACCTCAGTATTGTACAAACATCCACAGAATGTCCAGGTTATGTCATGAAATCTAACCCCTACTGTACATAACATGTGTAGCAGTCTGATATCTCACTGGCTTGTTATCAGATATGATGATGCTAATTATGGTGTACAACACATATGCACCACTTCATGATGACATATGTACAAAGGTTGACAGAGTTGTGGCTGGAAGCACCTACACAGGGCCAATATTGACATGTTGCTGTGATAATCTCATACATTTACTGTTGTAACAGGGTTTGTTGCAACATATGTCCTATGAGGGATATGAAGTCAGTAACTGTCATGGCTTTCACCATCTACAGACTGTAATCCTCACACTACCTTCTGCAGTCCACAGATAGATGCTCCGTGGGTAACACAGGAAACCAAAGACACAACGCACTGCCCAGTCTGCAGATGACCCTGCAGATGGGGATTCCTCATAAACATGGAACTGACATGGCAAGTATTGAGACATGTAGGACAGCCATATCCACACACACACTGTTAAACCAGCATTACTCCAAATGCAGTATAGCAGCACTTACAGTCTGTAGTCAGGTCAGGTGCATCCCCCTCCTGTTTGTTGCCCTGTTTCCACAGTGTATGTTGTTAGATGTAAATCCCCAGTCCACCTGAGATGCTGTTTGCCAAACAACAGATCTAGTTCCTGCTCACAGTGAATGAAAAGGGCCAACACCAACATGATGTTCCTAGATAGTGGAGTGTGTTTTCATGCAATTGGCTATGGGAATGTTACCACAGCTGTTCCACATGCAATCAGCTAGGGGAGGGCTGCAATTCGTGCAGAGGACATCAGCTGATCATGAGCATCACTTAAAATACACATGCTGCTGCCTAAGCAAGCCAGGTGTAGGTCTCCACATCCAGCAGAAAGGGAGTGGGTGAGGCAGACAGAGGCAAAGACAAGTCAGGGAGGGGTGGGAGAGTAAAACTTAGGCATGTTTGTGGCACACATCTACCAGCACAGGGTATCAAACCCCTGATGACTATGTAGTGCTATCACAGTTCTATGCAGTTATTGGATGTGCCACATGGGTTACCTGCTGTGTAGCCCTCAGAACATATATGTGATGGTGAGTGACATCTGCAACAGGGATACGGTAGCTATATGGAAGGTGACATACACGTGCCTGTCCGCATGAACAGGTGCCAGCATCAACACAGCCACACTCTTACAGGGATGCACACACATTGACACACTTGGCAATCAGTAGTGGGATTGCCACAACACATCACTGTGCAGGTATCACATGCACCACATGGGTCATATGGGGGTTGTATGGCAAAGAGTATGGGGAGGTGTTTGACATTAGACAGCATGCTACAGTATGCCCATGGGGGGTTTAGGGAGTGTGGATGTGAACATATCCACCATACAACGCACACAAACACACAGGGTGCCAGTACTGACATGCATGGATCCATGTCTGCACGGATGTGTCGTGGTCAACTGTGCCAGATAGCTGTACAAGGCTAGGCGATGGGTATACATACCTTGGCATCAGGCCACATGACAATGGTCTACATTGTGGCTCAGGCCTGTAGTGTCTGCATTTGCCCACACAGGTGGGTATTGTATCCCCCATCAAGTCACCTGGGTGACTATTGTGTGTGGCCAATGCTGTGCATCGCTTGCTATGTATGTGTTCCTTAGTCCATGACATGGACGGTGTCTGGGATGTGCACATCTCCCACATACATGTACAGTGATATGTGGAACTGTAACTGGGGTGTCTGTCCCATGTTGTGAACACAGATTATCATCAGATGTGCCAATCTTGCCCACCTGTGGAGGGGAACTGGTAATGGGCAGCAGGTTTACCCTGCACCTACAATGATAGCATGCTAACAGCATTCCCTGGTGTCAGTAGCATCTGTCAATACAGGGCATGTTATGCCCTTTGTGGGTCATATGTGATGGCACCACAGGTGTTGCAGGTGTCCATTGGAAAGGTGCACTGTCTGCATGTATGTGCATATTGGACAGATGGACAGGGTGCCATGCCCTCTGTAGCCCACTGCTATCACCCCATAATTACTATCAGTGGACAATATGCAGTGTACTACCCACATACTGGCTGTTGCCTAGGCATGTGTGTGTGTATGAGACATGGGTTGAGAGTGTGCCCTGGGTAATACTCGGGTTGCTAACTGTGATTGCCTGGCCTTGCTGTCACATGTATGGGTATGGCTTTGCATCCCAAATATTTCACATCTGTTATTCATGTACGGTGGACATTGTGATATATAGTAGGGCCACCATATAAGAAATATGCAAAACCAGGTCCCCATTAGCCACATGATACAAGTTACAAACACACACACACACCTGTCATGTCTTGGAGTAGAATCCCTACCTAACTAGTTTATTACACTACAGCACTACACAGTTATAGTATGCGCCACAGAGATTACTGGAGTACTCTTTCCCCAAAGGTGTATATCACATTGGATGACATCAGCAGGATTGCCAAAGTAGGCCATTCAAATTGTAGTGAGTGTGACTAGCCTAAAATGCATTGTTCCCTACACAGTGACACACACACAGAAAACTCACAACTGACATGTGTGGGTATAGAACCCCTAACAGAGGTCTATATCACACTACAGCATGGAGCTGTTATAGGACACACCACAGAGATTATTGGAGAGCTCCTTCCCCAAAGGTGTATTTCACAATGAATGACATCAGCAGGATTGCCAAAGTAGGCCATTTTGAAATGTATTGAGTGTGACTAGCCTATAATGCATTGCTCCAGACACAGACATTGAAACACACACAAAACATCAAGAACTGCCATGGGTAAGGAACCCTATCACAGTTATAAATCACACTACAGCAGTACGCAGTTATGGCACGTGCTACAGAGATTACTGGGCTACAACCTTTACAGAGGTGTATTTCTAGGTGGGTGACATCAGCAGCCTTGCCAAATTTGTTATGAATTGTAAGTAGTGTGAGTACCCTAAAAAGCATTGCTTTCTACACATACATGGTCAGACAGACACACACTTGCCATGTCTGAGATTAGAACACCTAACTAACTACTCTATCACACTACAGCAGTATGCAGTTACAGGATGCGCTATGGAGATTACTGGACTACAACTTTCCCAGAGGTGTATTTCTAGGTGGGTGACATCAGCAGCCTTGCCAAAGTTGAGTATATGAATTGTAAGGCATATGAGTACCCTAAAAAGCATTGCTCTGTATGCAGACATGGTCTGACAGACACACACTTGCCATGTTTGGGATTAGAACATCTACCTAACTACTTTATCACACTACAGCAGTATACAGTTATAGGACATGCTACAGAGATTACTGGGCTACAGCCTTCCCAGAGGTGTATTTCTAGGTGGGTTACATCAGCAGCCTTGCCAGAGTTGAGTATATGAATTGTAAGGAGTGTGAGTACCCTAAAAAGCATTGGTCTCTACACAGACAGGGTCAGACACACACACACACACACACACACACACACACACACACACACACACACACACACACACACACACACACACACTTGCATCGTCTGTGATAAGAATACCTACCTAACTACTTTATCACACTACAGCAGTACACAGTTACAGGACGCGCTATGGAGATTACTGGGCTACAACTTTCCCAGAGGTGTATTTCTAGGTGGATGACATCAACAGCTTTGCCAAAGTTAAGTATATGAATTGTAGGGAGTGTGAGTACCCCAAAAAGCATTGCTCTCTACACAGTCAAAGACAGACAGACACACACAGACACTCACACTCAGTTGCCAAGTCTGGGGTTAGAACTCCTGCCTAACTAGTTTATCACACTACAGCAGTATGCAGTTATGGGACGTGCCACTGAGATTACTGGGCTACAGCTCTCCCAAAGGTGTATTTCACAGTGGATGACCTCAGCAGGCTTGTCATAGTAGGGCTATGGAGAGGACAGTGTGTGTGCATGAGCCATAACCCATTCATCTAGGGGTTGACACATCACATGCAGGCACACACTGGGTCATATTTCACAGGTACATGTATACAGGTGCTAGATGACTACTTCCTTGTACAGTCATGTTGCACACCTGGCACATGCACCACATAGTCTGTAATGCTGACAGATACTGGTGGCTAGTATCTACAGTGAGTGACATCTGCAACTCATGTGTTTGGGGCCCTTTGGCTGTGTGCTGGGTGGGACAGGCCTGGATGGCTCCTTGTCACAGTCACCCTCTTCCACACATCTATGTAAGTCTACCTTTGGCTTATTATAGTGTGTTGTCCTGACATATATGTCTGTACTGCTATCCACTGTGTGTGCAAGGCTTGATTGGTGCATACTGACTAGTGTCTGCACTAACAACTGCAACTGCCAGATATGTCTGGTCCACTGGTGTTTGCAGACATGGCCTTCATGTGTTTAAGTGTGTAAGCATGCCCAATATGACCTTTCAGTATGTTGTTGACTGACATTGCCTTCATTTCTCCAAGTGTGTGAGCATGCCCAGTATGGCCGTCTGTACTAAATGTGTGGATCATGTCCAGGTAGTTTGTGCTGCAGTGCTGACCTTTGTGTTGTACACCGACAGGTAGCATGTTGTCTGTTACTACATGTCTGCATAGCAGGGGGCGCACACCCGACTGTTTCTACATTTCTACACAGGATTGTGGGGGCACACCTGATTGTTATTACATTACTATGTAGGATGGGGGGCACACCTGACTATTTTTACATTTCTACACAGGATTGGGGGTGCACACCTGACTGTTATTATATTACTACGTAGGATGGGGAGGCACACCTGACTATAACTACATTTCTACACAGGAGTGGGGGGGCACACCTGACTATTTCTACATTTCTACACAGGATTGGGGGGGCACACCTGACTGTTAGTACATTACTATGTAGGATGGGGGGGCACACTTGACTATTACTACATTTCTACACAGGATTGAGGGGCACAGCTGACTGTTATTACATTACTATGTAGGATAGGGGGGGGCACACCTGACTATTTCTAAATTTCTACACAGGATTGGGGGCACACCTATTTCTACATTTCTACACAGGAGTGGGGGGGGGCACACCTGACTGTTATTACATTACTATGTCAAAGCAATGGCCTCAAGCTCAATGCCAAAAAGTGCATTGTCATCCCTTTTGGTAAAAACTCTGTACCCATGAACTACCACATAGGCGGTAATCTACTTAACACTGAAAGTGTGATAAGAGACCTTGGGACACAGGTGGACAGTAGTCTCTCCTTTGATAATCACATTGTCACAGTAGTCAGAAAATCCTTCTACATGGCACACCTCATCACAAAAGGTTTCTCATCCAGGAAAAAAGAGGTCATTGTTCCCCTCTACTCATCACTCATTAGACCCATTATAGAGTACAATGCCCCTTTTGGTATGTACCTCACAAGACATCTACAACAACTGGAAAGGCCACAGAAATACCTCACAAAAAGGATTACTGGCCTCAAACAGATGCCCTAGGCAGACCGTCTCAAAAAACTCCAGCTTTACTCTGTCGCATATCGCCTACTCAAAGGCGATTCTGCCTAACATACAAAGCTATGTCAAACCCAGAGCTGTTGGACATGCTCCATGTAAAGAAATCCCAATGCCTCCGAGCTACATGCACTAGGGACCTAAACCTTGTCGCCACAATAAACAAAACATGCTGGAGGGATAGATTCCTGTCTCAGAGACTTCCCATACTCTGGAACAAACTACCCATCTATATCAAACAAATCTCCTCATTAGCACTCTTCAAGAAAAATCTTGATGATTGGATGGGAGATGGGAAATTCACCCTGGGGATCACTTCTGTGGCTCTGCTTGACAGGGTCACAGGAAAATAATTTTCTTGGGTGGCAAAAGCCAGGGTACCATTTGGCTAGGCTTATATAGGCCCTAGGGCCAATAGCCTAGTACCTACCTATGAACCTATGTAGGATGGGGGGGGCACACCTGACTATTTCTACATATCTACACAGGATTGGGGGGGCACACCTGACTATTTCTACATTTCTACACAGGATTGGGGGGCACACCTGATTGTTATTACATTACTATGTAGGATGGGGGGCACACCTGACTATTTCTACATTTTTACACAGGATTGGGGGGGGGGGCACACCTGACTATTTCTAAATTTCTTCACAGGATTGGGGGGCACACCTGGCTGTTATGTACTATATAGGATGGGGGGCACACCTGACTATTACTACATTTTTACACAAGAGTGGGGGGGGGCACCTGACTATTACTACATTTCTACACAGGAGTGGGGGGGCACACCTGACTGTTATTACATTACTATGTAGGATAGGGGGCACACCTGACTATTACTACATTTCTACACAGGAGTGGGGGGGGCACACCTGACTGTTATTACATTACTATGTAGGATGGGGTTCACACATGACTATTTCTACATTTCTACACAGGATTGGGGGGGCACACCTGACTGTTATTACATTACTATGTAGGATGGGGGGCACACCTGACTATTACTACATTTCTACACAGGATTGGGGGGGCACACCTGACTGCTATTACATTACTATGTAGGATGGGGGGACACACCTGACTATTACTACATTTCTACACAGGGTTGGGGGGCACACCTGACTGTTATTACATTACTATGTAGGATGTGGGGGGCACACATGACACTTGTACACATTTGCTATGACTGTACTGGTATGTCAGGTACTCCATTTCATTCTGTATTGCTAACTATCATGCTGACTAGAGGCATCCCAGTGTACTACAGTTCGTAGCATTGGTTGCCCTATATATTATTGTCTGACTTCCTACCCTTCAGAACTAACATCCCACTGCCTGCCCTGCTGTGGTCTGTCTGAGTAGGCCTGGGGGGGACGTTAACCATGGCCATCATTCAGGGGCCATGGCACAGGCTCTGTTTGGGTTTGTCTATACCTGTCCTGCTGGCTGAGACTGTTGTTGGGTATGTGAACCATCCTGACTGGCATGTGTGGGTCATATGGACACACATGTCACTCAGCACATTTCCTGCAGTGGGTTTTGTCACCCTGTGTAGTACTGGCTACTATGGTGACTCCAGTATGTGTTGCAGGTGACATGGTGCCACTATGGGTGTCTACTGTCTGCTGCCATAACATTCAGCTACTCAATTCCCTTGCATGCTCACATCCATACCATAGCTACAGGTAACAACACATTCTACTCCATTTGGCAATTGGTAGGTTGATTGACTTACCCCGAGGGTGTGCCAGACTTACAGATGTTGCTGGATGGCTGCCTATGTCGGATGCACATAGTACACTCCTTATACATGGTTGAGCACAGGTAGTGTCATGTTTGGCATCCCTTTTACTGTATGTGTGAGTCAGAGAGAGGTGTCATTCCTTGGGTCCCTACTGTGTCAGTGCATGTGCTTTGCATTGCCTCTTTGATGCAGCCACAGCATACAGGGAACGCCTCCATCTGCCTACTGGGGCAAGCTCAGGTTTTTTCTCCTCTGGGTCACTCTGTGCCTGTGCAGGCCTTGGCATTGGTGGGGGGCCGTGTGGCCCTGCCCCATGCTGTTCCTGCTGCAGCTGTTTCTTCAGGATCATATTGTGCAGCATAGCACATACCATAACAATTTGCATACATGTAGCTGGTGAATACTGCAAGACTCCGCCGGATGTGTCCAGACACCAGAACCATGACCTGAGCATCCCAAACACATGCTCTGTTATATGTCTGGCCTGTGCGTGTGCCTTATTATGGCGATGTTGTTCAGGTGTGTGTGCATTTCTGATGGGTGTCATCAGCCACAGCTCCAGTGTGTACCCAGCATCCCCCACTAGGTGACCTTAGGGGATGTCCCCATTGGCAAATCTCTGGTACAGCTGCGTCAGATGCCATATGTGGGAATTGTCATAGCTCCCAGCGCAGCCAACTCACACATTCATTATAATGCCATGGGCATCACATACGACCTGGCAGTTGATGGAGGGGATGCACCTGGGGTTGAAGTAGGCCCTACCCTGCTCACCGGGTGGTGCTTTGATGCATATGTTCATGCAGTCTATAGCACCCACTACCCCAGGGTATTCTGCTATTTGGTGGAAGAGACGTATATTGCTGGTCAACACCTCACGGGTGTTGAGGAAATATACGTGCTCACTGGCATGTGCTAACATGGCATCTAGGAACTGGTGGAATACTCTGGATGCCGGTGCCTGTGAGATCCCCATGATATCCCCAGTTGTGCTTTGGGAGGTACCTGTGACTAGTATACCTAGGCCTACACATACCTTGGTATCCACTGGGATGGGTTCCCCTCGGTCAGTTTGGTGTGTCAAGTGTGGCCAGCACAGCTCAACAATTTGTTGTAGGAGGTCTCTGTCCACCCTATAGCACTCCACTATCTCCAGCTCATGCAGCCCTGGTAGGTTACCCTGGGTCTGTACACTCTTCTCCGTCTCCTCACTGTGGGTTGTTCGGCAGCATTCACATCCTCACCACCCTTAGCCTCTTGCACATGTTGTTCTATGTTGCCTGCTGCAGCCCTTCTCATTTTGTAGGTTTGTTTATTAATATTTCCCCGCTTGTATACACCGGTGGTGTAGAGTGTGGGAAAAACCAGAGGAGAATGTGTTTGCTTAGTTTATAGTTGTGTTCTGGGCTGGGCTGGTCTGCTGCCTGTGCAATTGGCTGATTGTGATACATTTCACCTGCCAGCTAAGCTAGTTTTCCTTGATTACCTTCCTACTGCTGTTTTCCCTTCCCATTGCCTCCCTGTTTAAGCCCGTGCATGTGCCACGCAAACAGAGTGCTCAAATGTGCAGAGTGCTGCTATTTCCTGGTTTAACTTCTTTTTTCTTCCTGTAAAACCGGGTGCATGGCACGCACACCCACTTAGGCTTTGTAAAGAGTGCTAGGCTGGTTTAGACACCCACCCTAGCTTAGCTGTGCTTAGCTAGGGTCAAACCCAAGCCACAGGGCTCTAATCCACTTACAGTATGCCTGACACAGCCCCCATGATGTCATCTACCTCCTGGGCTTGCACCAAGCTATTCCTACTCATACACTGTTGGGACCTGACTCACATGCTGGAGAGAACTGGGATTCACTATCCTTCCCCTCATTTGCATAGGATTGCCTGCTAATGCATAGTTACATGTCTCACACTGAGCCTCTCCCCTTAGCAACCACTACTCACTAGCCAGGTTGTCTTCTGCCTGCCATTGACTTGCATGGCAGAATACTGATTTTAGTTAGAATGTTTAATTTAGGTTCATTTTGTTATTTTCCCCCGATCCCGTTTGTGCGCCACTGCCCTATGCTTAAACAGCCGAGATCGGCAAAAAAAAATAAAGTTGATTTTTTTATTTTTTGTATTGTTTGCAATGCCAGTGGCCTTATACTTGGCCATTGGCATGCTTACTACATGATATGCAGCCTTTATTTGGAGCTGTCATAGCTCCATTTTGGATTTTGCAGAAATGTACTCGGTTACTAACCGAGCACATTTCTGCTGATTGAACTAGTCCTGCATGGACGGTCACAAGCTTCCTGGATCGCATAATCACCTCATTTGCATGGATTTCTCCTGCAAATGGGTTGATTTGCATACAAGAGCTTTGTCCTTGCAGGATTAGTGCAGGAGCTCTCATGCACACCCCTGCAGGCTGTTCCTGGATTGCACTGCAGACATGTTGCCTGCTTGAGCTCTGTGCAAGCTTTTGAGGATCCAGGGGACCGACTCAGTTTTGAGTTTTATTATTGGTTAAATTGTTTAATTCAGTTTGCTCACTGTTGCCACATAAGCCCCAAGTTTGCGCAGGTTTGTGCTTGTTTTAACACAGCTCCACAAAGTTAGGTGACCAGCCACTGCTCTGCTGTATTAATCTGTTCACAAGTACCGCACCTTCATGCACCATCATGCACTACTTCGAAGTGGGTGTAACCACTGGCAGTTATAGACACAAAAACCTCAGTAGATAAATGTTTCCTTAGTGATCCGGCCAAGAAGTCCTTAAATTGCGCTTAGCTACTCACAGAGCACCTCAGCTGCACTTTTGCCCTTAAACAGTCCCAAAACCAGCAACTCAACAAAAGTCTCATACCATTTAGAGAACACTCACTAGTACAGACCCTTTATACAGCACCCCATTAGTATAGGCCCCGATTAGAGCACCCAGTTATACCTCACTTCTCCATTTTCTCTACCCACTGTGAAATCAGGATTTAACCTAGCATTATGGATGGTCAGTTTCCCTTCATTTCTCCTACCAGACTCATTGACATGGATATCCTGAGGCAGTGTAGCAACTCCCTCATGTACACTGACAACCCTCTACTCCTAAATCACCCAAGTACAATTTGTGAGAGATGCATCTACACTAAGAATCTGAAATCCTTGCTCTCTCATGCACATAACAGTAACACTAAATAGGTTGTCAGCTCATATACTACACCTCCTACACAAACCATGCACTCAACACATAAACTATCATATGTGGAGGTACTCACCATAAATCTACCTAAACACCTGAGACCTTCCAAACACTAACATGCTACACCTAATACAGCACCTACAACACTCAGTACACATAAAAACACAAGCACCAGTGTCTCACCAAATAAGCCCCTAAGGCATAGCACATCTAAACCAAAGTTTTTAGTCAGGGGTGACTCAATTGTGATACATACAGATGTCCCACTCACCAGGCTGGACAAGGAGATGGTTACAGTCAGCTGTCTATCGGGTGCCAGGATTCGTCAGTTCACATATGCACTCAAGTCTCTCAACAGCAAGTACCGTTATGCCTCTGTCATAGTTTATGTTGGTATGAATGACTTGAGATGTACCTAACTGGACTATATGAAGAGAGACATGATTGAGCTCTGTGAATATGTGTCTCAGGCAGGTATGTCCCTAGCCTTGGGCAGCATTCTACCCTCCCTGTTGGACATCTAGCATTGATAAGTTACACAACAAGAGGAAGAAGTTGCTGTCTTATGAATAAATTAGAGAGGTCCCAGCACTGCAAGAAAACCTTCCTGTGCTTGAACAAAGAAATAAGACAACTTGAAAAATCCTGTAAGGGCAACTTCAAAAAAGATAGCTAAAGATAGCCATAAGGTGTTCAGCTATATTCGTAACCTAAAAGGTAGTATCCAGACGTGCTGAACTAGCTGTGGATGGCATCACACACACACTGATCCTGTGAAAAGAGCGAATATATTAGAAGACAGGTTTGGCAAATTTACCCCCTGTCCTCTTCAAACATTCCACAAAGCATTTCCTGTACATCTCCCCCACCTTGCATCACCAAAGAACAAGTCATTACTGCTCTCTCCAAGGCCAAAAACACAGTCTCTATGGGACAAGATGGCATCCCAGGTTGTATTTTAAATAGTCTAAAACATGAGTTAGCAGCTCCATTAGGTACTCTCTTCAACCACAGCCTGAGTACTTCTTTTGTCCCTGCTGAATGGAAAAAGCAACCATCATCCTCCTTCATAAAGGGGGTATAGACCCTGGGAACTACAGACCCATAAGCTTAACCAGCCTTATCTGTAAGGCCATGGAAAGAATCATCATGGACCTTATAAATAAGGGTATAGGTGATCTCCAAACCCTTGATCAGACACAATTTATTTTTTTCAAAGGCAGGTCATGTCTGTTAAACCTGGTGGACTTCTTTGAAAACATCACCAGAGCCATAGACGAAGGCAGATGTGTGCATGCAGCTTACCTTGACTTAGCCAAGGCCTTTGACATAATCCCACATTTGGGCATCATTGATAAACTCTCCCATTTGAATATCAACCCTTATGTCATCAGATGGGTTTCTAACTGGTTCACCAACAGATCACACTCAGTCAAAGTTGGGGACTTTACTTCAACCAGCAGATCTGTCACCAGTGGGGTTCTACAGGGGTCACTTCTGGGCAACCTATTGCTTAGAATATACTTCTCAGACGTTCATGCCAAAACAGAGGGGCTATGGTTGACCAAGTTTGCTGATGACTGCAAATTAGGTGCAATCATTGAATCTCTAATGTCAGTATATTTAAAGAGGGACTTACACAAACCAATGATTGGTGCCAAAGCCATGGACTCAAACTCAAAGCTAAAAAATGCATTATCATCCCCTTCAGTAAAACGATATCCCTGCAGACTATCATATAAATAATAATACCCTAAGTAACAACTCAGTAGTGAGAGACTTGGGAATGCAAGTTGACTGTAGCCTAAACTTTGACCAACATGTGTCTATACTGGTAAGGAAGGCATTCTACTTTGCACACCTCATTAGCAAAGCCATTGCCTCAAGATGGAAAGAGGTCATAATACCTCTGTACCCGACCCTCAACAGACCAATAACTGAGTACAGTGCTCCCTTTGGTATGTACCTTACCAGGCACCTGAAGCAACTTTCGATACCTCAGTGATTTCTAACCAAGAAAATTCAAGGTCTTCATCACATATACATTGACAGACTGAAGTCACTGTCACTATACTCAGTAACATACAATCTACTTAGAGAACACTTGTGCCTGGCCTACAGAGCAATCTCAGATCCAAACCTAATGGAAATGCTGCACATTCGCAAGTCAAATAGGACAAGGGTCACCCACTCCCGGGACCTTAACCTGGCCTGCAATATAAATAGGACCTGCTGGAGAGACAGACATGTCTCTCAGAGGTTGCCACACCTCTGGAATAGACTACCAATTCACATCAAACAAAGCCCCTCTATGATCCTGTTTAAGCATAGCCTGGATGACTGGATAGGAAACCATAAATTCCTGCCAGGGATTTCACCTATGACCCTCCTAGATATGGTCAGTCATTGCTAACTAAGATCTCTTGTTTAGGCAAGATACGTTAAATTGGGTTTCTCTAGTGTTATATTGGATACATACGGCTAGGCTTATAAAGACCTTCAGGTAATTAGCCCAGTAACCACCTATGAATCTATGAACTTCACTATCCAGACATAGTGACTTCATCGTCTTGCAGTCAGGCATGGTTTATCAAGGAAAGCATTCTCCATTTCAACAACACCGGAGGCAGGTCAGTCTGCAGACTGACAACCTCCCATTGTGAATCCTGACACAAATGTATCTTTAACCAAACAGCATACAAAATGAAGTAGTCCTTTTTCATTAGTACTTACTACTTTCAGTGGTATTGAGTATCTTCCAATGTGCAGCCTTGCATTTTATTTATACCGAACATCCTTGCACATGCATATAGTTCCCTGCATTTAAACAACTTTCCTCACTCAGTGTTTCCAGTGCATTGTTTTTGTGAATCTAGTTATCTAACCTAGTGTTAGTCAGCATACTTAGCACACTAATTCTGTAGTCAGTCCTAGACCTAGTGTATGCATTACCAGAACGTTATATAACATTGCTTGTTTCCATCACATAATATATTCGTTTCCTTTTTCATTCCTCATTCATTTTAATTTCATCGCTTTTCTATTCTTTCCTTCCCCATTGTCTACAACCTTTGCTGAAAGAAACATAAAACAGCTTGCGGTTTGAAATCAAACGGGACTTCCATCAGATAGCATGCAGGGTAACTCTCACATTCAGCTAGATATAAACTTTCATTTTAAGCAAACTTTGAGCTAAAATACATATATGATTTCATTTATATCAATCAGGTAGTTATTTTCTCTGTGATACTTAGTTATTTCAGAGGTTTTAAGAAATTATTCAGAATGTGACTCACATTTTGATAATACCATATAATTTTTCATATAAACATTTATCTTTTTCAATTACTTCCATCACTTAATATACATAGTGCATTAATTTTATGGAAACTCTCTCTCTCTCTCTCTCTCTGTCTTTTTATGTGTTTCATCTCCATTATTTTATCCATAATTTTCCTTTGGAAAACAGGAAAGGGCTTTGTAGGAAATTTCTCCTTTTGTTCCCTTTCTACCTTCTCTTGTCTCCATTTTTTTATTTTCTTTTTGTCAGTTCATCTTGTGTTTGTTGAGGCTCTGTGTAGGGTTTTTAATCTAGATAGATACCAGACTCAAGGTAATGTAGGATACAATAACCTAAAGTGAAGTTTCATTTTTCTATAGAGTCTTGTTGAAGTAAGGAAGGCATTTCTAATTCTGATAGTTAGTGCTCATAAACCATTTTGTCGCCACCCTTTAAGATTGTTCCCTTCCTCCACAAAATAACAATAATTTCCTCCATTAGCTGGTATGTCTACAGTTAAATTAACACATTTCTCAATCTAAAATTAATAATATTTACTCTGTGTGCTCTTTCTGTTTTAGTATCAGCAACAGAAAATCCAGTCCATCTGCTCAGGCCTTTTCTCATAAAGTCTTTACAGTCCTTCCTTCCCATTTGTTCTGCTATTATTGTAAACATCAAGCTGTCTCTTTGTGACCTGTCCTTTTGCTCAGCCATTCTCAGTGCCATTTGTTCATATTTTAATTGCAGTTCTACCTTTTTTTCTTTTATCTCCTTTTCTGTAGGTTGCATACCAATTATTTTCTCTGAATGCCTGGTTAAAAAAGTAGGTGAAACCTTATCTTCAAAATATCAAAAAGCATTTAGTCACTTTTTCTGTCTTGGGTAACTGAGAAATTTTCTCCTTCACCTGCCATTGCCATCTGTTCTGGAGGTATTTTTTCTTCAGCTGTTATTATCATCTGCTTTTCCCAACTCTACTCCACCACAATGTTTTCAGTCTCCTTCTGAATTTCCACAGTTCTCTATTTTACTTCAATTTTTCTTTTCCTTGTTGACCTTCTGTATGTTACAGACATTTCAGCTAATAATTTCTGTTAACAATCTACAATAGTTTGCAGGCTTTTGATGTTTTAAACTGTTCTCTACACTGAGATCTGTTTTTAGCTGCTTGCACAACTGCAATCATCTTGGAATCTTACTTTCTATGATAAGATTTTCTCAGAATACATTATTTTTGTATTACTTGTGACTTTCCTGATGACTGATTTTTCATACTCATTGTATGCCTTGACATTGAGTTTTGTCCATTTTGTTCTTGTATTTCAACAGGATTTAAGGTATGCCTATTTTTATGCAATGGGACTGGATCTTATGCAAGTATGACTTACAGGTTCCTAGGCAGCTATCAGGCCATCAGTCTGCAGACCATTATAAACTTAGCCAAATAACCTTAGTCAAAAGTTCCCTGTAGTCTCAAGGATGGTAAGACAAGACAGGCCTGGGAGAATTTAAGGCTAACCATTCAATTATCCAGATTTACTTTGAAGGTGACAAATCTGCTAATCTACTTGACATGTAATGGAAGTTTCAAACAGAGGTGAGAGATACATTGGGATATGAATATACCACACCATATCTTATTTATCTGCTGATGAAGTACCATTTGTTCTGTGAAAAATAGGAGGTCAAAGAGGGTTGGATCTTTCATGGTTCAAAAGTCTAGACACAGATCTCCATGGAGGAGTTCTTGAAAGACTGAGTACAGAGATAGGATTGCCAGTCTGCTCTGATAACTAAGAATTTTGAGGTTACTAATATTTTTAGTTATGAATCTTTGAGGTCTCCCACATTGACTGATACTATATTTTTAGATAAATTCTTGCCAAAAGGTGCATTATATTCAGCAATGGGCCTGATGAGAAATGAGTAAAGGGGAAGTAAGACTTTTTTTGGATCTAGTGGAGATGCCTTTAGAAATAAAATGAGCCAGATAGCAGGCTTTCCAAACTACTGCAGAGACATAACAATCAAATGATAAGGAATTGTCAACAAGAATACTCAGTTCCCAATGGAAATTGATTGTTAATAAACAGAGAAAATTCCAGTGGACCAAGAACAGAGCCTTGAGGTACACCAGTAGTGGATGGAGGGAGGAATTGTTGAAACACATACTAAAAGTTCTGTTGTGCAGATAGCTATTAAACCATTTACAGACTTCACCAGTGAATCCACAACATTTGATGGAATAGTGTGTTTGATAGTTTTGAAGGTTCTTTTATAGTCAATGAAATGGCCCTTGTCAGATGGTCCTTCTCACAGTTTGTTGATATGGTATTATTTAGGGCTAAGAAAGCATTGGTGGTGGTGCTGTGTTTGGCCCTAAAGTCATGCTGTTTGTCTGACAGTATATCATACTGATTAAAAGGGGAGAATTTTGTCCCTGCCCTCAAGAAAACACTTTGGATCTATATGCCTTGGTAAAGTAATGCCCTGCCTCTAAACTTCCCTTTCAAGGGAAGGTTGTAGGAAAAAAAGTGGTTTATCTCCAGCTTGATTGCTTTTACTCCCCTTTAACCATACCCCTCAACTATCATTGATTTTGCAGAATATCCTTAATTTTAACTTGTATTTTTTGACCTGCTTCTCATAAAATGTTTGATTTTTTATAAATTACTAAGGCTTATAGTAAATTATTAATTCCAGACATTAGAGGTTCATACTTCTTGTTTTCAGAAAGGGAATATTGATGTAAAACTTGTACTTCCATTTTATGTGAACTAGAATAATATGTATATAGGGTCTATATTAGTTTGCCAAAATGCCCATCTCAGAGAATACCAAATCAGCAACAGCATAAATCGTTACAGCGATTCACTGAATTTACCAATGACAAGAAAATACTTGCCCTACAGCACAATGGACTGAAATCTAAGCAAATTGAACCCACCCAAGTGGGGTGGCTTCCCCCCACACCCCCATTGAGGGGGACTGCGACCCCCACATCCCCCCTAACTATATATACCAACTCTGAGATCACACTACAGTGGAGAAAAGGGCAAAGTTGTGCAGTTGGCCAACTACTTCTTTGCCCTTGGTAAATTCAGTGAATCCCTGAAACAATTTTCGCTGAATTGGTGTCACTGATTAGGTGTTCGCTGAAATGGCATTTCGGTGAACTAATATAGACCCTTTAGATATTGTCCCTGATTTTGTGTCCCCCTCCCATTATTTTCAGCTTTGTCCTTGATTCTTGAATGAAGTAATTGACAGCTGTAACTATAACCTCTATGATCGGTGTCAGTCTTATTTTGGGAGTTGCCACAGGACTGATATTGCCCTCTTAAGGGCATTGATGGCGCTTTTAGCAGTCAGAAATCATGTATGTTACTTCCGCTTTGCTCTCTCCCAGGTCTCTTTGAACTGTTTAAAATGGTAGACAATGGTATATTGTTAGGTGTGTACTGTGGCATTACTGCCATTTTACAGCTTGTTTAGATCTTAAGTGCTGGAGTGATCACAGAAAGTTATTTTATGATTAATTCCTCTTTTAGGCACACTTGAGCTGTTTAACTCCTCAGGGTTCCGTTCTTGGCTCTGTTATTGAGTACTGTGTACATACTACCATTGGAGAATATTAGAAGGAGGAGAGGATTGGGTTATTCTTGTGGTACTACTGAATTTTTCACTCTCCCTCTCATTACATTGTGACATTTTTTGCTGCCTTAGTGAACTGCAAAGATGACAGTGGTTGTGACAATGATTAACGTACTGAAGATCAGGCTTGAGGTGATGAAGGCTGTGATCATACATTGCACCTATGAAATCCTCCATTTCCCAAGTAT
Source organism: Protopterus annectens (assembly GCF_019279795.1). Classification (NCBI taxonomy): domain Eukaryota; kingdom Metazoa; phylum Chordata; order Ceratodontiformes; family Protopteridae; genus Protopterus; species Protopterus annectens. Next base: position 1,459,713,089 of record NC_056733.1, read on the forward strand.
GTTATAGGTGAGTAGACATGAGTTTCTGAATAGAGTGTGTACCCTGCATAACCTTTTATACTACTCAGTTTTCCTCAAAGGACCAGTTGACAGCAGTTCTGAAATCCACAGGCTGGCTTTCATCCTAGGAAGACTGCCACATCCGATGGCTTATACATTAGGAAGTCTTAGTCTTTGTCAATCATGCTTCATTTTCCCTGACTGGAATTACTGCAGGGCTATGCTTCCTGGCACTCTAATCATGAATGCTTCCAAGCTTTCCAGAGCTCCACAGCCTGAGTGATAATAGGTATGTCCCAATGGGAATATATTTCTCCTGTGCTGTGGAGACTGGACTAGCTTTGTGTCACTTACATGCTGGAATAGCCAGTATTTTTAACTAATTTACCAAGCTGTGTATGATTTGGATCTTGCTTAAAGAAGTTTTTGATGCTGTACCAGCTGATCCATTCCTTGAGTTTCTCTTGCATGGAAGTGATAATGCATCCAAATGTATTCCTGCAACCTTCTGATGGGTATTAATTTTCTAAACAGGCAGTTGTGTTTTGGAATATGCTAATATTGGGGGAGTATTTGTGGAAACACTAACTCTAGATTATTGCCGTTGTTGACGTGACACCCTGACCCCATGTGCATAAATGGGAAAAATACATATATAGTGCTGTCATAGTTGGAAATACTTCCCATGATCAGGGTGAGAGGTGTCTAGTGGGAGCTCTCATTCAAGCAGACATGAGGGTGCTCTATGCTCTAGTTGGCATTCTAGCAATGAAAGTGTTCTATAATAGTCTAACCACACCCCTGGGAAGGTGTGATGGATATATGATCTGAGTCACGATGGAGGACCACAGTTCATTCCATATTCTACAGCATGCTTTTGCATAACCACCCTACCATATGACAGTGGCTTTGCAAGCCTAATACCCACCCCCAGACCATGTGTTTGCATTATCACCCCTTTCTTGAGAGACTGTGGCAGTGAATAGTTGACTCTGCCCCCACCCCAACCCACCCCACACTGGACAGACACAGTCATCTTGCCCTACCATCTCTATCAGGTACCTGACTGCTAACCACACTTGGGTTGCTTGGGCCTTAATCAGGCCTTTAACTCTCTTCACATGCATATTTTTTTCTCTACTTGCTATGCTTTTGTAAATAACCAGTGTTTAGACATTGTTGTAAAACTGGTGTAGAACCACCCAGGGCTGATTCTCTGTCCTCTGCCTTAAAAAACATTGCTTACTGGGATAGACTCTGCCTGTTGTTCCTCCACAACCTTGAATATGCTAAAGTAGGCATCAGAGAATGAAAGAATGATTTTTCTCTTCTGCTGAATATCCCAAGATAAAACAAACTTTTTTTAGTTGCTTATAAAATTGGTATAGAAGAAATAAAATGAACTTCAAAAAGTTATAGCATGAGGTATAAACATATGCAATTCCGAAAAAATCTAGCTTGCCTTGTCTTGAGACTTTTGAAGAACTTATGAAGGTTCCCAGATGTCAGGAGAACACAAGATTTTTTTCTTTATGCTGTGCCCAATATTAAGCATTCATGAGATCAAGGTACAAAGCATGATTTTGGTGCTCTGTAACAAGTAGCTGATAACAAATGGTCCTCTGATGCAAAAGAAGACAAGGGAAACGGTACTTTATAAAGTTCCTGAATCTCTGACATCATGTTTTGGAGGTCATCCATATCCTGTTGTTTCCAACACCAAATTAATTGTGCCAAAGAGGCATGCATGATCCCAGAATATGTCTTCTGTGATTTTGAGAGTAGATTAAAGGTAAAAAGCAGTTGCCTGAGATCCCTTTTAATGGCACAACCTTTGACCTCTTCTCACATAGCAAGTACACCCACAGTAAATCCAAACAAATGCCATAGAAAAAAAATGATCTACCTTACAGCAAGGAATTCAAAAAATTGGATGAATCTGGGGGTGGAGTGCCTTTTTTGCATAGGATGGTGCAGTGGTGCAGCAGTGGCATCGTTACCTCACTGCAAGAGGCTTTTCGGTTTGATTCTCTGCTGTAGTGCCTTCTGTGCAGAGTCAGCATGTCCCTGCATTCATGTGGGTTTTCTCTGGGTACTTCGGTTTCCTTCCACATTACATGTGTCTGGAGCATTTCTCCCCGGGCCTCCACTGAAAATTGGCTTCATTCCAAGTCGTAGTTTCCTGGTAAACAAATGTTAACTAAATACATTTCTTGGGGTGGTCTTTGAACCATTTTGCTTATGTCTCCAGATATTATTGCAAGGTTTTAGGGGAAATTCTTTGGCTATACATGGCTACTTGGAAAGAAAACACAATTAGAAGTTCATCACGAAAAACAAAATAAACAGGGACCTACACTCAAGAAACAACATCCAACCAAATGGCCACTATAGTCTGAAGGTTTGCCAAATTGATCCCACTATATTGGCAACTTTGAAGAAGTGTGCCAGGTACAATTCTCTTCTCAAGGCTACTAGCCTGGACAATTGTTATAGTGACCTAAATAGCTGCTGCTGTTGGAGCAGGTCTAAGTTTGTGGATTTTACAGCAACCTAATTCCACATCATCAGGAATAACTGTTTCTACCAAAGTTCTCTGACAGTTCCTATTCTCTCCCCTGAATTTCTGGCCTCAGGCATTCTAAGTTCCACTCACCAGTGGCATGACTAATCCATTTGTTTTCTACTATATTAGAAAGTATTGTGCAGTTTCTGGTGTGATCTTGGGAGATTATGTTCACCCTAAGAGAGGTACAAGGCAGATATAAGGAAGGAGTGAAAATTTAAGTTGCCTCCCCTTAGTGGGCAAAGGAAAAGCAAACTATTTCAGTTTGATTGCACTAACGTCAGTTGTTACTCTATATTAATTCTACTATGCACAGAGCAGCTTAGTATGTGAGCTCTATATTAATTCTACCTATCACATTACATCTTAGCATCTGGAAGCTGTATTCTGTTAGACATAGGATAGTTTTTTGTTATAAGGTATACAGCAAAATGTTTCAACGTAACTTTGATAAAGATGTTTTCTTTGAAATCTAACTGCATTGTGTTGCTTCCCTGTATTCTTTTCAAAATGTTGTTTGAACAAGCACTATTTTTAAATACCTGTTTTAAATAATAGTTATGAAGGATAGTTCACTTTATTTTACAAGACTACATGTCATTTGAGGCACACTTTGCTTTCTCCAGTAGCATGTTGCATTCAGCCATACAAAATAGAGTATCTGAAGGCTGCATTAATTCAGTTATGCAAAAAAAAAATACCTTAGCATTTGAAGGGTGTATTCTACTTTACTCAGAGCAGCTTAGCCTCTGGAAACTATATTAAGTCTACTGTATATAAAACAGCTTAATTTTAATTCTGTTCCACTAATGTAATTCTGAAAAAGATGATCTGTGTTGAACAACATATAATATCACTGGGTTAATTTTTTGACAAGTACTGCTGTATGATATGATATAGTAAGTAATAATAGCCAACCAGAGGAAATAGAAGCATTTCACTTAATTGTACATGACTAAAAATATAATTTAGAGCCTTGTTAGCATGTGAATGTTACAGTACCATGGAACATTGGAGCAAATGGTGGTTGTGTTAATTTTGCTGAAATGTGTAAATAACATTTTAGCATTTCAGCAATATTTTCATGAATTGATACACTTGTTAAATATGATCAATGAAAAATAGCATCCAGTACTTATGGACCTGATGCTTTGACAAGCAGTGTTGTTTAATCTTATATTCTAGAGAAATATTTCACATTATTTTGCAAATTACAAATACATAATGTACTGTTACAATGTGAATATTATAGAACTGAGCAACACATTAGCATCCAGAGGCTGTATTAGTTCTGCTGCAAGAAATACTGGTGTTAAAAATACTCCCCCCCCACCACCACCACCAGGGGCAGCAGTATCCTAGACCTGGTCATTACCAACATGGGCAACCGGTGTTCCACACCAGAGGTCAATTTGTCATTGGTCAGATATGACCACAAGCCAATCACCCTAGACATCAACATCCCGCCCCCACCCCCCATTAGGGAAACCACCATAAAAAATTTCTCCAAAGCCAACTTCACGCTTCTTAAGACAGAAGTGGCAAACGTTATGACACCCATGCTGACAGACAATAGAAGTACCACTGCTGAATCCTACACAAATGCACTTTATAAGCACTTACATGAGTGCATGCTTTGTGCAATCCCTAAGAGAAACAAGATGCTATCCATCAAAAAAAAAGGAAGCCAATCTGGTGGTCCCCTGCCATAAACAAACTCTACAACAGAAGAAAGAAACTGTTGCAAAAGAGAATAAAATCCCATGATTGGAGTAACTCCCTGGTCAGCCTCAGTAAGAAGCTGAGATCCCTCATAAAATCCTTCAAAGCTAGTTACGAAAACAAAATCGCACTGATTCTAAAGACAACCACAAAGCATTCTATAGCTATGTCAAGGATCTCAATGGCAACACTCAGATCTGCTCTGAGTTACAGCACAATGGCACTAAATATACAGAACCAACAGATATTGCCAACATCCTGGCAGATAGGTTCAGTGCTAACTTTACCCCTCTCTCACCCCCTAAAGGGCCCATCTCTATACCGGAAGAATGCCAAGTTCCTGTAATCACGGCTGCACATGTAAAAAAACACACTCTCCAAAGCCAAGAACACAGCATCCATGGGACCTCATAACATCCCAGGCTGCATTCTACACAAACTACAGAATGAACTGGCACCCCACCTAAGTACCATGTTCAGTCATAGCCTCACCACAGGCTTTGTACCCACTGAATGGTGCACAGTGACGGTTATCCCACTCCACAAAGGGGGAGCCACCACAGACCCGGGAACTACTGCCACATTAGACTGACAAGCCTGGTCTGCAAGGCTATGGAACGTATCATCATGGAACTTATAAACAATGACACTGGTAATCTCCAAATTCTGGACCCCACCCAGTTCGGGTTTGTAAAAGGCAGATCACGTCTTCTAAACCTGATAGACTTCTTGAAAATGGTCACCAAAGCCGTAGATAAGGGTAAAGTGGTTCGAACAGCCTATCTAGATCTTGCCAAGGCTTTTGACACCATCCCCCACTCTGGAATTATAGATAAACTCACTAAACTAGGTATAAATCCCTATGTCACAAGATGGGTTGCCAACTGGCTCACTGACAGAACCCACACTGTGAAAGTAGCAGACTCCAAATCCAACTTCAGACCAGTGACAAGTGGAGTACCACAGGGTTCAGTCCTGGGTCCTCTCCTGTTTGGTATCTACTTCTCTGAAGTACAGGCTAACACAGAAGGTCTTTGGCTAATGAAGTTCACAGATGACTGCAAACTAGGAGCCATAATAAAAACTCCTAATGATGTGGACATCCTACAAAAGGGCCTCACTGAGACAGATGCCTGGTGTCAAAGCCATGGCCTCAAGCTCAATGCCAAAAAGTGCATTGTCATCCCTTTTGGTAAAAATTTGGTACCCATGAACTACCACATAGGCAGTAGTCTACTTAACACCGAAAGTGTGATAAGAGACCTTGGGACACAGGTGGACAGTAGACTCTCCTTTGATAATCACATCATCACAGTAGTCAGGAAATCCTTCTACGTGGCACACCACAACACAAAAGGTTTCTCATCCAGGAAAAAAGAGGTCATTGTTCCCCTCTACTCATCACTTATTAGACCCATTATAGAGTACAACGCCCCTTTTGGTATGTACCTCACAAGACATCTACAACAACTGGAATGGCCACAGAAATACCTCAGAAAGAGGATTACTGGCCTCAAACAGATGCCCTACGCAGACTGTCTCAAAAAACTCCAGCTTTACTCCATCACATATCGCCTTCTCAGAGATGATCTCTGCTTAACATACAAAGCTATGTCAAACCCAGAGCTGTTGGACATGCTCCACTTAAAGCAATCCCAGTCCCTATGAACTACACGCTGTAGGGACCTAAACCTTGTCACCACAATAAACAGAACATGCTGGAGGGATAGATTCCTGTCCCAGAGACTTCCCGTACTCTGGAACAAACTACCTATCTATATCAAACAAAGCTCCTCATTATCACTGTTCAAGAAAAATCTTGATGATTGGATGGGAGATAGGAAATTCACCCCAGGGATCACTTCTATGGCTCTGTTCGACAGGGGCGCAGGAAAATAATTTTCTTGGGGGGCAAAAGCCAGGGTACCTTTTGGCTAGGCTTATATAGGCCCTAGGGCCAATAGCCTAGTACCTACCTATAAACTTATGAACCTATATATTAGTGTGAAAGCAATGTACATCATAAAGCTCTCGATTCTCAGATAATAACATTATTTGACATCTGATAGTGAGGAGTAGTTACCAGATTTAGAGAAGAGAACTATTTCATTTTATTTTATTTGATTAAAAATATTTGATGCAATGACTGTGTAAAGATGCTACAGTATTTTTGAACACCTTGACTATCCACTGATGCTGGTCATTGCACTGGCATCAATTCTAGATGCAGTAGTCATTCAACTGTCAAAAATACAACATCAGGAAACTATATTAACTCTACAGTACAAATATACTTGTAAATAATTACAAGAAAGAAACATGCACCTGATCTTTAAAAAGTGTTACTCTGTGATACCACACAGTAAGGAGTAAGAAATAAACATAATCATAAAACATATTTCACTTTATTTTACTTTATTGCAAGTATCATTTGGTGAGCTGTTTGCATATAAGGTAGGAGTTCACATATTCAGGCTCTGTAGGTCTTTTGCTTTCTTCTCTGAGTCAGTAAAATATAACATTTGGGGCTGTAGTAATTCTTCTACATAGCTTTACTTGTAAAATGAAAGATGATCACAGAGAAGCAAAGTACAGCATCTTGGTCTTGACTCTTTAACAAGAGTTTTTCTGTGATATGCAATAGTGAGAAATAATTGCTAAATAATGACAAAAGAAATATTTCACTTCATTTATACCAGTTGATGTGCTGCTTGCATGCAGCTGTAGCAACTCACATATTCCTGATTTGCAGCAATTTTATCAAGGGCCGTGAAAATGCCTACTCCCTGATCCCTAAACTGCAAGTGCTGCAGTACCTGGCTTTCACCTAACTGTGGCTGTTGTGATGGACTCGCCCTCCCCTAATAAGCAAACTTACATTGGACACTCATTCTCATCCTTCTTTAGTAAGGTCCTCCAGATCTCAGATCTCTCATGTAAACTAAGTCATCAGGAACTTAGTTACGGCTGCATCTGTCTACATCATGGAGGCACACTTTAGTGCAAGCTATGTCACATGGGGGAGCAGAGTCTAGTGGATCAAATGGACTTTGAGATTAAACTTAATGCAGCTGACAAAGAAAAGAAGACTTAAGGATAATAATTACAGCATGTCACCAAGATGAGAGCAAAGAAATAAAAGGAAGCAGCAGCCAGAACCAACTGGATGCTGGGAACATTTCCAAGAGGAATAAACTTCAGGTAGATGGAAGAAATACCTATTTTTATCTACTTAGATCATTGGTAAAGCCTTACCCAGAAAATTGCACCCAGTTCTGAAGATCATACAAGAATACAGGGGAAGGTCACCAGAATGGTGAGCGCAATATCAGGGAGGAATCATGAGGAGAAAGCTTAGATGAGTTAAGACCATGCTCCCCAGAATATGAAAAGAGACAAAAGCAATTCAGAGAACTTTTGAAACAACTGATCTTAAAGGGGAGACTACCAATGGCAAGAAAAGACACGTTATCTATTGCGAAGGACCAAACTACCAGACAAGAAGAGGTGGAGAACTTTATATTGTCTGGCAAAATCAAGTGAAGATAAAGTAAAGAGATCATTCTGAACATGAAGGGCAGTTGGAGACAGAGTGTGTGTGATAGAGAGAGAGAGAGACAGGGAGATAGGATGGGGATTCTGCAGTGAATTGTAAGGACTGACTACTCCATGGCTTTTCAAAAGTACTTTTTGATGGTGAAGATTGTAGACCACACTACCAGAATGGTTAGTACCATGGGATTTCATGGCAGCATTTAAGACAGCATAGCTCATAATATGCCACGCTTTTCCTTTTTCCATCAGCTTCACTTACTTTTAACTTCCACAAGTTCATTTTATTGTCATCTTTTTCTTCCATCCTAAACCCTTTTACTTTTTTTCTTTCATTTCTTTTTTTTTCCTGATTTATCTTTCCATAGATTTTTATATTCTTCATACATCATCTACCCTATCATTTTTTTATCTTTCTTTTACTTTTCTCATTACCCAGAATGAATGCGTACATACTAAATGTAACACTGGGTTTTTAAATTCAAACCACCTTCTTATTTTTATTATAAATTATCCCTCTTCTCACCAGGTTCAGCATTGGCCTCAAATGAAGCTAAGAAATCTCTAATAACTCTTTTTCCATTTAAGTGTGAACACATATATTCTCTCTAAATATGCTATTGTCTTATTACGCAAGTAATCAGCATATATTTATTTTTCTAAAATGATAAATAATTTTTCACCATGCTAACATTTTTTTATTTGCTCCAGTATCTCTTATTAAACATTCATACTCAGAAAACGTCACTCCCAAATCTTTATTTCCTTTCTTATGAAATATGTTCCACTTATTTGTTTATTTCTTTATCTCACCAAATGCCTTACACTTCATTTTAACTGCGGATTTTAACAGCATTTCAATCCTTATTACAACCTTACTTATCCATCACTTGTTTTTATTGTTACAACTAAATCATCTGCATATGTCATACATATTGGTAATATAACATTGCCTTCCACCTCACATCTTGCCTTCTTCACGTCATATGTGCATGACTCTACTACTACATTCATTACTAATACAAATAAACATGTACTCAACGGACATCCCTTTTTTACTCTTATATATTAATACTTATTTTTATTCCCATACATTCATTAATCATAACTTTTACCCATGAATTTTCATAACTTTTCCTTATTACATTAATATTGTTTCTCTTATACCATATACCTGTAAAATCTCGCATATTGCTCCATGTCTCACTTTATCAAAGGCTAGGGCTATGCCACATACTATCAGTCTTACTGCTTTAGTTTCTTTCAGTATCATCTCTACTACTTATTTTACTATAATTAATATTTCTTTTACCTCTCTTCCTTTTATACCATACCTTCTTTCTCCTACTACCTCATTCAATACTTTCTACATCCGTTTTGCAGTATTTTCATAAATATTTTGTAGCCAGTGTTTCCTAGTGTTATAGGCCTGCAGTTTTTTCATATCTTTTCTTTCATCCTTTTTCCTTATAAATGCTATTACTCCAGCATATCTTCTTCCATTATACCTTCTTTCATCTGTTCATTTAATATTAAAAAACTTCTCTTTCATATTTATTTATTCCCTTATGATATTACTAACGTATACCATCTAACCCTGGTGCTGATTCAGTTTTACCTACTTTTATCACCCTTTCTCTTTCTTCTAGTGTTATGTCATTTTCTAAAAAAAAATCTTTACTGTTTCAGGATTTTTTTCACTTTCCATTCTTTTTTCCAAATCATTTCCTCTTTTTCATACATTTTCTCTACAAAATGTTTCTACTATCGCCATAATATCTTCTTCTTTGTATTTTATGTCTCCCTCACCATCAGCGATAGTACCTATCATTCCTTCTCTCATTTTTACTTGTTTTTCTTAATAAGAAACAGACTACAAAGGGTTAGTCCAGACAAAATCACTTCAGCTTGCAGCTCTAGAAGACTTTCTCTCTGATACTATCCCTGTGTTAGGAATAAAGATGTCTTGTAGAAGTTTCAAGTAGTTTATTCCTTTAAGTAGATAGATGGATGAGTATTTTTGTTGTAATATATTACATTAAACAGGTCACTTATTTAAAGGCAATTATAGACAATGGTAGGAGGGTCCAGGGGAGTTGATCGGAAGACATTCTAGGAGATGGAAAACCAAGGAGCCAATCCCAAAGCTTAAAGGTTACTCCCTTATTTGAATCTTCCTGCTGAAAAAAAAAATGTGGATTTACCAGTTCAGCAGCCTGTGGAACCTTGTTCTTAGTTAAAAGTTTTTTTTTAATTTTTTTTTTTATTTTTAACAAACAAAATATGACAACACACCACGAGCTACCAATATGGAACTATATTTAATAAAACACTTTCACCTGAGCTTTATCAGGTCCATCTAATAGAGTGGTTTACACTTTAATCATTGAAAAAGCCTGCGTTTTTATAAGACTATCACCAGACTTTATTAGCCTGTTTTGTATCACATGTAATACGACAGGCTGTATCTCCCTTTATGGGGCTCATATTCCTTGAAGCAAATTATGAAAGCTTCATTACAGAACTTTTTCCACTCTGATTTGTCCTTATCAATGCTTGCATCACATGTAATATGAGAGGCTGTGCCCACTTTATGGGGTTCACATCTCCTGAAATACATTATGAAGGACAAATCTTCTCAATTGGCAAAAAGGTTTATAGTGCCTGCTTATAAGAGGCTTATATACACGATTAATGTGACCAGTCCCCATTCTTCTTCCTGATGAAGACAGACCTTTTTTATATGCAGGAGGGATTTGTCATTTAGGGCTACACTAGGTGACCCCTATATTTTGAACAATACATTTATCCAGAGAAAATGGGTTACAGTGGAAACAAGTTACGGTGCTCATTTTTACAGACCTCATGGATGTGCACAAGCAGAAAGAAAAATGTAAGCAAAGTTAGTGACCTCACAACCTTTTGTATAGGCTTTCTGTGCCCATGGAATAAAAATAAAAAGTGATGAACTACAGAGTAAAAAAAACTTTTAATAAAAATAAGAATCTCATATCTTCTTTCTCAGATCTTTTTTGGGCATAGGCACACTGTGCTGATGGCATAAAGAAAAGAGCAATGTGGAGTGATGCCCTGGGATAACAATTTTCATTGTACTGCAAATTACAAAATTTGTTAAATGCAGGCCAATTGGCTAGAATATCTATACCTTGTTACCATGGGGTATCTACAGTGAGATGAAGAATGCCTTTGGTCTCAGAGCATGGTGCTATGGTGTTCCAGTCTGAGGTCTTTACTATCAAGCTTCTGCATTGGTTAGCAGTTAGTGAGGGCTGTTGGTCTCAGAGCATTCTTCCATGGTGTTCCAATGTGGGGTCTTTACTAGCAAGCCTCTGCCTTGGGTTAGCAGTTAGTGAGGGCTGTTATGTTCAGATTCTTCCTCTTTTCAGGTTCCAAGTGGTGAAGTCAGTGCAAAAGAGGGCTAGATAGCTAGATAGCTCTCTGCCTGGCTAGAAAAAGGGCTGAAAACTGAAAGGTATCAGGTGGAAGGGCAGTTAATCAATCTCCTTAGAGAGAGGGTGGTGCCATTGGACCCAAGTGGTGTTAGATGTTCTAAGTGGCTGATGTAATCAGTGTGGTTATGGGCTATCAGTCATACTAGGAAGCTAGTATTTGTCACCCTTTTTCTCACTTCTAACAACAAAAGGAAAGCCCAAGCCCCAAATGCGTAGAAGAAAATATTTACAAAGAAATGGAAGTTGCTGTTTAAGTTTGCACACATCATGAGGTGCAAAGCAGTTTTTCTGTTTCTCTATCCCATAATTTCATACAATTATTTATATTTCATCTTATTTCCCATTTTATTCTTCTTTCCACTTCTAAATATATTTTGTGTACTTATAAACTACCCACCAATTTGTCAACTTTTATAAAATGGTCTCACTGTCATATCATCTTTATTTTATATCATTTCTACTGTCATATCATCTTTATTTTATATCATTTCTACTGTCATATCATCTTTATTTTATATCATTTCTACTGTCATATCATCTTTATTTTATATCATTTCTTCCACATTTTTAAACTCTGCAGTTACTCTCATCATTCCTTTTTGCTCCTTTATTATTTTGCATCTTCCCCTTTTCTAGCTGATATTGCTCTGTGATCCTGGTACTACCGTTGTTATATCTAAAATTCTTATTTCTTCATTTTTTATAAAAATTCTGATTGCATTTCATTTTCTAACAAACAATCATCTGCGTAGCTTCTTCTTTCTTGTAACAAAAAATACTGATGCAGAGGTAAACCCTGAAAACTGGCTACCCCACCAGCTGAGAATACCACCATTATTTTTTCCCTCTACCAGCTATTTTTGTTTCCAATCTCTCATTTTCTTCCTCCTGTAATAATCTCTCCACCATGTCACTTGTGCTTCCTCTCCTTGCTTTATTTCTGCCTGATTCATCAAATCTGTCAGCACATCTGTCTCCAGTCCTCTATTTTCCAAATATGTAAAACATATTTATTTCATCTCCTTCTCCTCATTCAGTATTTTTTTTCCTGTTCTTTTCTCCAGCTCTGCTACACTCACCACTATCTTGGAATTCCTGGAACTGCGGTAGCAGCAATCTGGTGCCACATAGCAATCCTCTCCTACAAAGATTAGGGTTCCTTTATTTTACACAACATAGAAACATTATTTACATATTTACAAAATCTACATATTTACAAGCATGTAAATACACATTTCTAATTTTTTACTATTTATCATTTTTTCTTATAACATCCTCACTGTTATTCTTTCATTATTGACCCCCCACTTCTTGTTCCACAACCATAGTCTTAATTTTTGCATTACATCTGATAAAATCCATTTCCCATTAAACAAAATTTCACTCATTCTTTCATTTCAAATTAACCAAATTGCACGAACTAATTTCGTATCTCCCTTTCTCACATATTCTTTCTTCTTGTTCTTATAATATATATATATATATATATATATATATATATATATATATATATATATATATATATATATATATATATATATATATATATCGTTTAAGTCATTATTATTCTCAAAAACAATTTCTTCACACAACTTTTTCCAGAATTTCACCACTCTTTTACATCTCAGAAAAACACACTTTGTTGTCTCTTAGTCCACACAAAATAAACGCACTCTTTCAAGTTTCTTTTTATATGACATATTCCCTTTACTGGTTATTTATTTATTACCAGTCTTATTATCTTGGTACACCACTTTTTCCTTACTTTAATAGCTTTAATAATTTCTTATGGTAAATGTTCCCATGAATCTACATAATAATATTGTTTCATCATATTATTACACCACATCCTTCAATCTTTCTCTATATCATCTATTTTTATTTTTCATTATTTTTCCTTCCCTCTCTCCTTTCACTGGCTGGTATGAGTATGCACAAAATTATCATTTTGTGAAATGACTCCCCTTCAACTATTTAACTTTATTGGCCATCCCACTGTATTCCATAGTACCAAAATACAAAAGTGCCCACCCCCTTTCAATCTATCTTATTCTTTTAAAATTAGTGGCTGTCCACTTAGACAGCTAAAACTTAAGTTATCCACTTTCATATCTAACTGCTTAGTGCACACTGCAGTGTTTAGGATAAACCATTTTTTTTTCATTTTAGCTTTAAGCATCTATTGTAAGACTACCAGTTAGTAATGAAAAACACTGCAAGATTCACCACCAGGAAACATAAAATAACTCGTTTTATTCACAAAATTTTTTAATTGTTCTATTTATTTATGATGTTTGAATCTGACATTGACATTGTCCTTTTAAGAAGTTTTTTGCTTGGCTGTGAAAATTTCTTAGTTGTTTGAGTACTAGATTGCATAATTAATTAATTGATTGCACTTAATTTGTTTTATGTGTATATATAAATGGATGAAGCATTATATTGTGTTAAGATCTGATGAAGCGTACATCAGTACGTGAAAGCGCTTGTTTGTCCGTTTTGTGAATAAAACGAGTTATTTTATGTTTCCTGGTGGTGAATCTTGCAGTGTTTTTCATTACTATTGTTCTTCGTTTGACTGTGAGATTCTTTTGGGACTGTACGGTAATTTCGTATATATAAGACTACCAGTTACTGGAGAGCTCACATTCTGCCTCTCAGTAGTCATCTTGAGATTACTACTTCTGTTTTCTCCTGGTGAAAGTAGGAGCATAGGGATATTATTTCTTGGAGACTGCTGATCACCAGAAAGCCTAATAACTGCTTTATAGATGACAACTTGGAATATGTGCTTATATTCTGATCCTGGTGAGAGTAGGAGCAGAGTGCATTGATTCTTGACTGTTTCTGGTTGGGCAGTGAGTGTCTGAGCTTAATGTTCCTGATTCGTCTGGTTGTTATTCAAGGTATCTACCAAGAAAGGGCTACAACAAGCCTACAGACCCTTGCATCATCTGGGGCAAAACTGTGGATCACCAAACAGGCTGTTGGGAGTGGTGCTAAAGTTATGCTTCTGGTGAGAGAAGAAGCAAAGGAGCATTGTATCCCAACAGAGTGAAGCTGTGGTGAGACCAGAATTAGTAGTAGCCAGGCAGTAGCCATTCATGCGACTCCCCTCTTTTCATCATTCTTGACAAGCTAATTCTTTCTTTTCAGAAAGTGCTGCTTGATTTGTTTCTAACTTCAGAATATCTGCCTAAATACTTCATCCTTAAATTTTCATGGTCTATGTATTTGTTTCCCCTCAAGTGTTTGGCAGTACTCTGTACAGACCCAGGCAACTTGAGTGACATTCTTCCTATAAATGCACAATTGAAATTTCTCCAATACCTAGTTGCACACAGGACAACTAGTTTGCAATGGCAAGCACTGTCCCCATAGTTGCAAACCGGATAATCCTGACATTGACTGATAGTCTCACTCCAACTATCTAATAAAAAAAAAGGGTCTGCTGCCATGGATATGAACTTTTCCACTGCCTCTGTTACCAGCTTGGTGGATATGGGCATCCTGAGGCAATGTAGAAATTGCCTCATACTTACTGACAATCAGTTAATTCTCAAACAAACTGATATTGTATGTGAGAGATGTATTTACACAATGTCACTGGAGGCAAAGCTCTCACATAACTGTACACCTAATGTGAATAAGGTTGTGAGTAGTACACACGCTGCACCCATCACACACAATTCAAAGCAGACATATCAACCCACATATGCTGAGGTGCTTAAATGTAACCTTCCTAAACCACAAAGACCTCCTAGATGAAGAACACATAAGAAATACCCTCAGCAGCCCCAACTGTGTTCTTTCAAAACAACATCCACATCAACACATAGAGCTACATCTCATGGAGCCTCTACCTCTATGTCCATAAGGCAAGCCATCACACAATCCAACATTCTAGTCATTGGACATTCCATTGTGAGACACACGGATGTCCCTCTCACCAGGTTGAGTAAGGGGAAAGTCACGGTCAGTTGCTTATCGGTGGCCAGGATCTGCCACATTACGTACGCACTCAGGTCATTGGACTCTAAGTACCCATATGACTCAGTCATAGTCCATGTGGGAGTAAATAACATGAGATGTACCTCCCTAGACAATATGAAGAGAGACATCATGGAGCTCTTTGAATATGTGTCTCAGGCTGGTGAGAGCCTAGAGTTGAGCAGCATTTTACCTTCTCCAAGGATGATGCCACAATACAAACAAAAGATGATTGACTTTAATAATTGGCTTTGTTTCTGGTGTCATTCTAAGGGGGTGCAATATTGGTCAGCATGGAAGGAAATGGTCAACAGACCATGCTACTTTGCCAGGGATGGTCTGCACGTCTCCACTCTAGCTTTCAAATATTAGCTAAAACATTGTCTTTCCCCATAGTGCTTTTTTTTAGGCAATGCCAAACTGAAAGTGCTTCTGACATAGAAAATCAAAACCAAGAAAATCTAAAGGTATTACTGTTCAATGTTAAGAGTCTGAACAAAAATCTCTACTCTCTAGAAGCTCTCTTTACCCTAGAGAATGCTGACATCTGTGCAGTCACTGAGACATGGCTTAAAGCTGCAGAAACCACACC
The DNA here is from genome assembly GCF_019279795.1 of Protopterus annectens. NCBI lineage: Eukaryota > Metazoa > Chordata > Ceratodontiformes > Protopteridae > Protopterus > Protopterus annectens. Next base: position 1,459,728,984 of record NC_056733.1, read on the forward strand.
AACAGTACAAGGTTATAATGCCTTCCAACATTTAGACCAGCTACTACACAGGCAGGGACTAAAGGTGGAGGTGTCTCTATTTACATAAAAAAATATATACTTCAATGCTGGTCAAACAGGACAATGTACTTGAGCTGGTCCATGTTCAAATCAATATATACAAAGTCCAACACCACTTCCTTGCAAGCTATAGCCCCCCCCCCCATGACCCAAGAAGCCCATACCATCTATCTAAATATAGAAACACTAGCCATCCAACCCAATACCATAGTCATGGGTGACTTTAATTATCCCACTATTAACTGGTAATCCTATACAACACCACATGTACATGCACATAGATTCCTGGATTTTGTAAACACAAACTCCCTGAGCCAGATAGTCAATACACCAACAGGGGGTGCAACAATACTGGATCTGGTCCTCACTAATATTGGAGAGTGCTGCACACTCCCTACTGTAATGTCTTCCCTGGTAAGGTCAGACCACAAAATGTTTTTTTTTTTTTTTAAGTAAAAATAAAACCTGGACCCCCAGCTAAACCTGGAATTTTCAGGAACTGTTCTAAGGCTAACCTGCTATTAAGTGATAACTTGGCAAAATTTCAAGCCCCATAAACCCTAAGAACATTGCAGCCTATACAGAACTGCTCACAGAAATCTTGTACAAGCATGTTAATAGCAACATAGAGACAGCTGTACCCACCAGGAAGAAGCAGAGAACTAACTCAAAAAAACAAGCCACCCTGGTGGAATTACAAAATCAACAGGCTGTATAATAGGAGAAAGAAAATCATGGCAAAAACTAGGAGGTGAAACACTCAGCAGGATAAAAGCACTCTCATCAAACTAACCAAAGACCTTAGAGGACAAATAAAGTTTATCAAAGCCAAATTTGAGGTAAGTTTGGCCTCCCAGACCAAGGATAACCACAAAGCATTCTGTAGCTATATCCACAACCTCAAAGGCAATACACAACTGTGTGCAAAGCTCATTGTAAATAGAGCTACCTATATTCAGCCAGAAGATATAGCAAATATAGCAAACCTCCTGGCTGATAAATTCAGCTCCTTTACCCCTCTCTCCCCCTCCACCTTCCCTCAGGAAATATCATCAAATATAACTCCCCCTACTATCATTAGGGAAGAAGTCCTTAATGCTCTCTTTAAGACCAAGAACACTGCATCAATGGGCCCAGACAATATCCCAGGATGCCTGCTAAATAGCATGAAACATGACCTATCAGGGCCTCTGGATTTACTATTTAACTGTAGCCTCCAAACAGGCTTTGTTCCTCATGAATGGAGAACAGCAACAGCCATCCCTCTGCACAAAGGTGGACCCTGGAAACTACAGACCCATAAGTCCCACTAGTCTTATATGTAAAGCCATGGAAAGAATTATCATGGAGTTGATCAATAGAGATATAGTAAACCTCCAGATACTAGACCCAATCCAGTTTGGTTTTGTCAAGGGCAGATCATGCCTATCCAACCTGGTGGACTACTTTGAGAAGGTAACCAAAGCAGTGGATGAAGGAAAAATGGTTCCCACTGCCTACCTTGACCTGGCTAAGGCATTTGACACAATACCTTACTCAGCCATTGTTGACAAACTCAAAACGTTAGGTACAAACTCGTATGTCACCCAGTGGATAGCCATCTGGCTCACAGACAGGACCCAGAAAGTTAGAATTGGGGAGGCAACCTCTACAAAGTGGCCAATCACAAGTGGAGTCCCCCAGGGATCAGTCCTTGGACCTCTCCATTTTGGCATTTACTTCTCAGAAGTCAAGGCCAATGTCAGTGGTTTCTGGATAACTAATTTTGCAGATGATTGCAAATTAGGAGCTGTCATTGAACCCAAACTGACACAAATGCTCTCCAGGAAGGGCTGACACAGACAAACAACTGGTGTCAGAGCCATGAACTAAAACTAAATCCCAAGAAATGTGTAATCGTATCCTTTGGTAAGTCATCCATCCCTGGTAACTGTCATATTGACAACACACCACTTAGAGTTGACCCAGTAGTCAGGGACATGCATAGACAGTAATCTAACCTTTGACCATCACATCTCTACAGTAGTGAGGAAATCATTCTATGTTGCACAACTTATAAACAAAAGTATGACATCTAATTCCAAGGAAGTCATTGTTCCAGTGTATTCAGCATTCATCAGACCTATCTTTGAGTACAATGCCCCTTTTTGGTATGTACCTAACCAGGCATATCCATAGTTTCATAGGTTCATAGTTTAGTACTAAGCTAACTGCCCTTGTGAGCCATTTTAAGCCTAGCCAATTATCCCTTGTAAGACTCAAAAGCTGCACCTTGTGTTTGTAAGGCAAACACCTTAGCCATTAAGCCACCCTCCCAACCCCCCAACAATTGGAACATCCACAGAAGTTCCGCACTAAAAGAATACAGGGCATAAGTAAAATGTCCTATGCAGACTGCCTCAAGGCCCTATCCCTGTATTCTGTCTCCTACAGGCTTTTGAGGAGAAATCTATGCCTGGCATACAGGGTATTGTCAGACCCCACTCTGATGGACCTCTTGCATAATCACAAAAGAAACAGCACCATAATTACCTGTTCTAAAAACTTAAACTTTGCCTGTGATATAAATAGGACTTGCTGGAGAGACAGGTATGTATCCTAGAGACTACTCCATCTATGGAACAGGTGCCCCATCCATGTGAAGCAGAATTCCTCCCCAACCCAATTCAAGTGCAAGTTGGACAATTGGATGGGGGACCATAAATTCATCCCTGGTGTGGCACCTATGTCTCTAATGAACACAGGTATCCTGTAAATGTTTCATCTCCCAGGCCTCTGCTTGCACTTATAGAGTATCAGAACTTGTCAGAGATTTGGGATGCATGGCTAGGCTTAAAAAGGCCCTTGTGGTCATTAGCATAGTAAACACCTATGAACCTATGTTAGCATTTTTACTAGATAGTTTTTAATTTCTTCATTTACAATTTCTTTTCTCTTTTTCTCATTTTCATCATCTCCCAGAACTCCTCATACTTATACCTAAACATTTTCATTATTAATTTCTCATTATCTTCCTTCACATACTTTAATACTTTATTCCAGTTTAAAGAAATACAATAAACAACTGGATTGAATAACACTAACCCCTTTCATCTTCACTCATGTACAGCACACCACTTTTCACTGAGTTTAATCTTGATTACAAAATTTCTGTCTCATATTTTTATGGGATAATATAAACATTTGACATATATACTATTTTTGCATTAATATAGAATTCACCAGATGGGCCTTCTTCCTGAATACTAATCTATATGTCTTTCACAGAAGACATATTTCTTTCATTTCTTTTATCAAGAACTTCCACTGCATCATGATTACATATTTTTTTCAAAATTTTATTTCTAGCAAAGACACTTCATTTATTGAAAAACTCACACACCTCAAATTTCACAACATCACCCAAACCATTACTTAAACATCCATTTAGACAAACGAAAACTCCCCTCATCCATATTTTGTTCTAACAACTACCACAATATCATCTATGTATGTCAAAACTACTGGAATCACCACCTCCTTTTGCATCATATATCTAGCATCTTTCATTTTATAAGCTACTTCAATCATTATCGCATTCATTACGAATGGAAATAATATTCCACTCATGGAACATTCTTGTCTTATACCACACTTCATGCCTATTTCTTTCCTCAGCCACCCATGGACTAACACTCTCACTCTATTATTTTGATATGCTGACATACAGTCTCCCAATTCTGTTACCTATTCCATACTTCTCAATACCATCCCACAAAGCATCATGTCCTACTGTATCACATGATTTGCTAATATCACCTACCAACGTTTCACATCCTTCCTTTTACTTATAGTATCAGCCACAATTTCTCTCACATCCAATAACAATTCCTGCCATCCCTTCCCTTTCATACCATATATATTTTTATCTATAATATCCCTCATCCTTCCTTCCATTGTCCTCTATATTATTCTCAGAACATTTTTATAATCTGTGTTATTTAATGTGATGAGTCTCCAATTTTCATTTCATTCTTCTCATCTTTCTTCCATATAAATTTTAATATTCCATTGCATAACCCTTCATAAGCAAATCCTTCCTTCAACCATTTATTCACTACATTTATAAAATACTCTGTTTGCCAATACATTATATTTTTATACATTCCATTCCCTATAACATCTGGGCCTGATAACGAATCAACATTTACTTTCCTAAGTACGTCATCCAATTCACTAATAGTAATTTCTTTTTCAAATTCTTCCTTAACTCTTTCTGGAATTTTTTTTTACTTTCCAGTCTCTCTTATTTTATTTATTTTTAATCTTATACATTTTTTCAATTCTGTACTGAATAAAAAATAAAAGTGAGTGGCGGAGTGGTGCAGGGGTTAGCACTGTCACCTTATAACAAGAGGCTCTCCAGTTCGATTCTCATCTGGGTGCCTTCTGTGTGGAATCTACATATCCTCCCTGCATTCACGTGGGTTTTCTCCAGGTGCTCCAGCTTCTTCCCACATTTCAAAGACATGCATCTGGAGTGTTTCTCCCCAGGCATCTGCTGAAAATGGGCTCTGTCCTATTTGGACTTTCCTGGTAATCAAATGTTAAATAAATAAATAGTCATAAATTTCTCTTGTGTTCTTTTTACCTATCCTTTTACATTTTTAATTTCCCTTAGGTAGTAGATAGGTAGGTAGGTAGGTACTAGGCTATCTGCCTGAAGGCATTTATAAGCCTAGCCGGAATGTATTGACTTTCGCCGTCCCCTTAGATTAGTTCCCTGTGCCTCTATCCAGCAGAGCCATTGAAGTGATCCCTGGGGTAAACTTTCTGTTTCCCATCCACTCATCAAGGTTTCTCTTGACGAGGGTTAGCAAGGAGCTCTGCCTAATGTAGATTGAAATCTTGTTCCAGAGCATGGGAAGTCTCTGGGACAGGAATCTATCCCTCCAGCACATCCTATTTATTGTTGTGGTGAGGTTTAGATCCCTGGTGCGTGTGGCTTGAGGGGGATATGGTTTTCTTTAGGTGGAGCATGTCCATCAATTCTGGGTTGGACATGGTCTTGTATGTCAGGCAGAAGTCACCTCTGAGTAGGTGGTATGCAACTGGAGTTTCTTCAGTTGAGCTGCATAGGGCATCTGCTTGAGGCCAGTGATCCTCTTGGTGAGGTACTTCTGTGGTCTTTCTTTCTTGCAGGTGTCTTGTAAGGTACATCCCAAATGGGGCATTGTACTCTATGATGGGTCTGATGAGTGGTGTGTAGAGGGACCCAATGACCTCTTTCGATCTGGATGCAAACCCTTTTGTGATTAGGTGGGCCACATAGAAGGATTTTCTAACCACTTTGGCAATGTGATTATCAAAGGAGAGGTTACTATCTACATGGGTCCCCAGATCCCTTATTACATCTTCTGTATTTAGGGGGCTACCACCTATGTGATAGTTTGTGGGTACTTTGTTTTTTCCAAAGGGGATGACTATGCACTTTTTGGCATTTAGCTTGAGGCCATGGTTTTGACACCAGATATCTGTCTCAGTGAGACCCTTTTGGAGGATGTCTGTGCCAGCCGGAGAGTCAATTATAGCCCCTAGTTTGCAATCGTCTGCGAACTTGGTCAGTCGTAGTCCTCCTGTGCTTGCCTGTACCTCTGAGAAGTATATGCCGAACAGGAGGGGTCCTAGGACTGAGCCCTGGGGAACGCCACTTGTAACTGGTTTAGAGTCAGACCTAGCTCCTGTAACTCTTACCATGTGGGTTCTATCCATGAGCCAGTTGGTAACCCATCTCATGACATAGGGGTTTATGTTCAGGCTGGTGAGCTTGTCTATACTACCTGAGTGGGGAATGGTGTTGAAGGCTTTGCAAGGTCTAGGTGGGCTGTGTAGACCACCTTTCCCTCATCTATAGCCTTTTTAACTCTCTCAAAGAAGTCCACCAGGTTTAGGAGGCATGATCTGCCCTTAACAAAGCCGAACTGGGTAGGGTCCAGTGTTTGGAGCTTCCCAATGTCTCTTGTTAATGAGATCCATGATGAAGTGCTCCATAGCTTTGCAGACCAAGCTAGTCAAGCTTATAGATAGTTCCCGGGGTCTGTTGTGGCTCCACCTTTGTGGAGCAGAATAACTGTTGCTGTGCACCACTCTGTAGGCATGTAGCCTCTGGAGAGGCTGAGTTTAAACAGTGTGTTTAATTGAGGGGTTAGTTATCTTTGAGCTCATGTAGGATGCAGCCTGGGACACCGTCCTGTCCCATTGATGCTGTGTTTTTGGCTTTGGAGAGGGCTGTTTAAACCTGAGTGTCTGTGATTTCAGGGGCACTACATTCTTCTAGTATAGTTATGGGCCCTTTTGGGAGTGAGAGGGGGTGAAGTTTGCACTAAACCCGTCTGCCAGGATGTTGGCTATATCTGTCGGTTCAGTGTATTTTGTGCCATTCTGCACTAACTCTGAGCAGATCGAAGAATTGCCACTTAGATTCTTGACATAGCTAAAGAATGCCTTGTGGTTATCTTTGGAGTCCATGACAATTTTTCTTTCGAAGCTGTCCTTGGATGATTTTATGAGGGAATGTAGTTTCTTGCTGATACTGATCAGGGATGTCTTCCCTTCTTGGGATTGTACTCTTTTCTGTACTAGTTTCCTCCTTCTATTATATAGCTTGTTTATGGCAGGGGTCCTCCAGACTGGTTTCCTTTTCTTGGAGGGGTGAGTCTTGGTTTTGTTTGGGATAGCATGATCCATGCATTCTTGTAGGTGCCCATAGAATGCATTAGTAAAGGATTTTGCAGCTTGGACAGCATTATCCTTTAGCATGGGGGCTTTGAAACTTCCCACCTCGATCTTAAGTAACGTGAAGTTTGCTTTTGAAAAGTTTTTCACGGTGGTTTCTTTGACCAGGGGTGGTGGCGGAATGTGGATATCCAGAGTGATTAGTTTATGGTCAGATCTAACCAATGAGGGGTTGACATCCGGTGTGGTACACCAGTCGCCCATGTTGGTGATGACCAGCGAGTTTATAAATTCTAGGAAATGTTGGGCAAGGGAGTTTGTACTTCAGTAGTTCTCCCAGTTAATGTTTGCAAATGCGGGTTTTATAGCAGGGAAAAGAATATCTTCCTTTACTATTTCATCCAGATATGCAGATACATCCTCCCTTCTCCTTTGTAAATAATATCTCTGCCTAAACAGCAATGCCTTATTTTGTCTTGATTAATTTATATCTTTCTTTTTCCATATCATAGTACTCTGTTATACTCTTCTCCTAATTCTCTAATACGTCTATGCGTTTTCCCATACTTCACGTTCTCTTTCTTTCCTACATTATCCTGCCATTGAAAATAAACACTTTATATATAATTTTTTAATTCAATCCATCATTCAAACCACTCTTTACAGAAGTCCAGCATGCTTATATGATCATTCCATAACTGCAATGCTTCCCAGGCACCAATTTCATCACATAATTCCTCATTTATTCTTTGAAATCCCTTTTGTATTGTAATATACTCTCTTTCTTCCATCACCTCCATCCATATTGCTAAATGGTCTGAAACATTCTTCACAATGTTGTCAACATTTGCTTCCCCAAGCCTTTTGACAAGACAAATTAATCATTCCCAGTTCCAAGTGCCCCTCTTTACGTGCATTGACTTTTGCTCCATACAGCTAATTTGCCATATATCACGCCTTGTATTTTTTTTGCATATTTCCCTTTCTTTTTTTTTTACCTTTTCTACTTAAAACACAAAGTCCCTACAATTATAATTTTCACGTTAACCACCACATAGTCAAACATTTGTTGAAGCAGCTTTTCTCTTTCCTTGCTATTTACAGTGGGTATAAAAAGTGTACACACCCCTGTTAATATGCCAGGTTTTTGTGATATAAAAAAACAAGACCACAATAAATCATTTCAAAACTTTTACCAGTTTTAATATGACCTATAACCTGTACAATTCAATTGAAAAACAAACAAATCTGTTATGGGAGAAAATATAAAAAATAAAAAAAAAACGTACAATAAGCTAGTTGCATGTGTGCACACCTTTAAACTAATAATTTGCTGAAGCACCTTTTGATTATAATTACAGCATTCAGTCTTCTTGGGTAGGAGTCTATCAGCATGGCACATCTTGACTTGGCAATACTTGTCCACTCTTCCTTGCAAAAGCGTTCCAAATCTGTCAGATTGCAAGGCCATCTCTTGTGCACAGCCCTCTTCAGGTCACCCCACACATTTTCTATCGGATTTAGGTCTGGGCTCTAGCCATTCCAAAACTTTAATTTTTTTCTGGTGACGCCCTTCTTTTGTTGATTTGGATGTATGCTTGAGGTCATTGTCATGTTGAAAGGTGAAATTCCTCTTCATCTTCAGCTTTCTAGCAGATGCCTAAAGGTTTTGGGCCAAAAGTGGCTGGAGTTTGGAACTGTTCATAATTCCTTCCACCTTGAGTAAAGCCCCAGTTCCAGCTGAAGAACAGCAACCCCAAAGCATGATACTGCCTCCACCATGCTTCACCGTGGGGATGGTGTTCTTTTGTTAATGTGAAGTGTTGTTTTTGCGCCAAACGTACCTTTTGGAATTGTGGCCAAAAAGTTCAACCTTGGTCTCATCAGACCATAACACATTTTGCCACATGCTTTTGGGAGACTTGATGTATTGTTTTGCAAATTTTAGCTGGGCCTGGATGTTTTTCTGTCTAAGAAAAGGCTTCCATCTTGCAACCCTACCCCCATAGTCCAGACATATGGCGAATACGGGAGATTGTTGTCACATGTAGTACACAACCAGTACTTGCCAAAAATTCCTGCAGCTCCTTCAGTGTTGCTGTAGGTCTCTTAGCAGCCTCCCTGACCAGTTTTCATTTTGTCTTTTCATCAGTTTTGGAGGGATGTCCAGTTCTTTGCAACGTCACTGTTGTTCCATATTTTCTCCACTTTTTCATGACTGTCTTCACTGTGTTCCATGGTATATCCAATACTGTGCAAATTTTTTGTACCCTTCTCCTGACTGATACCTTTCAATAATGAGATCCCTTTGATGCTTTGTAAACTCTCTGTGAACCATAGCTTTTGCTGTAGCAGGCAACTGAGTAAATGTTAGAAAATCCTACTAGGACAGCTGAACATTATTTGGGGTTAATCAGATTCTCTTTAATTGATGTGTGTACCCAAGAATGAATGCTGTAATTGAATCAAAAGGTGCTTCAACAAAGTATTAGTTTAAAGGTGTGCACACTTATGCAACCAGTTTATTGTATGCTTTTTATTTTTTATATTTTTTCCCCTAACAGATTTGTTTGTTTTTCAATTGAATCGTACAGGTTATAGGTCACATTAAAGGTGGGAAAAGTTTTGAAATCATTTATTGTGGTCTAATTTTTTTCATATCACAAAAATCTGGCATTTTAACAGGGGTGTGTATACTTTTTATATCCACTATATATATATATATATATATATATATATATATACATATGTATAATGCTATAATTCTATAAACATGTAATCTCCACCTCACATTCACAACAGTTAATCGTCCCATCCTTACCAACATTACATCTAGTATTTTCACTGTTTTGTTATACAACACAGGCACTCCAGAACAATATTCACTTCCTAAGTTCCATCTATTTCCACCCCGCAATCTTCTGTTTGCAGTCTTTCTTCACTGGTCAGGAATCTTACATCCTCTAGCAGAGTAACTTCTGCAACACATTTAGCACATCATTCCAGCAGCCATATCCTTCTTACAGTGTTAGTAATACTGTTCGCATTTACTGAAAGCACTCTAAAATTGCTTATTTCTTTCTTTTTAAGTTTAGGGAATGTTTTTTAAATGTTCAATTTGTTATTGTTACTCTTTCCACAAAGTAATATTTTTCCTATGTTCATGTACAAATAATCCTTGATGCTCACAGTAAGATATTTCAGTGGTTAGAACTTCAAAAAAAAAAAAACATATATTAGTATCAATCCCTTCTCCAGACCTTTCTTCCTACCTGCACTCTCTCCTTATTTTCACCTCTATACTTTTTTTTTCTTTTACAGCTTCTTTTTAACCTAGTTCACCCTCTCCCACAGTCCCTTACTGTCCATCCTCTTGCATGTTTTCTTTCCTTTCCCATTCTTTTACACCAATCATATAAAACTGTGCCAGTTACATTCCTGATTATGAAATATAATACCTTAAGTCCTTATGGACTAAATAAGGAATGTAACTGGCACAGTTTTATATGATTAGTGTAACTTTAAAAGGTTAAAAGATAGTTTTTATAATTGAATAATTAATTGATTGCTTATATGCATCAATTGGTTTCTTTTTTACTATATATATTACTTCAAATGTGCTTTTTGTTTTTCTACTCTTTTAAGGCTGTTGGCCGAGGCGCTAAGAGAAGTACAATATATTTTTTTGTATTAAATATATGAAAGTTGAGCTGTTTCTCACTGGTATTCTTTTTTGTGGTCGTTGCTGATTGTTTTTTTTAATATTTATGTTACTACCAAAAAACAAATAATTGTTCCATGAATAAATGTTGCACAGATCCAGAAATATTATCATCAGTCCATCAGTTTCAACTGTTAAGCCGCAAAAAGTCTCTGTGCCAATATGTATAAAAAACTGAATTTCTTGAGCTTTAAAACCCATAACAATTATCAAATTGTCCTATACATATTTGTCAATTTAAGTGTCATTTTATGCTCTTATTCTTACAGTTAGTCTTCTCTTCTTTTCAAAAAAATTTTATTTACAGTTTGTTGTGGGTCTATATTAGAACATCAAAGTTTCACAACTTCGAATGTCCTAATATCAAACCCTATTCAGTGAACGCTGAAAATGGTGAAGCTGCAGAATACCAAATTTCTTCCTAGGGGAGGAATTTGGTTGGCTGTTCCTGTGGCTTCTCTATTTTCAGCACTGTGGTGGAAAGGTACGGGTCGGGATCAGGTAAGTGTGTGATTGTGTGGACGTGAAGGTTAGGGCACGGGTTAGGTGAGTTAGGGTTAGGGCGTGGGTCAGGTAAGTGTGCGATTGTGTGGATGTAAGGGTTAGGGTGGGGTAGGTGAGTTAGGGTTAGGGCGCGGGTGAGATGAGTGTGCGATAGTGACAGACCTTAGGGTTAGGGTTTGGATTAAGGTAAGTGGATAGCTAGTGGTGTATGTACAGTTTAGTGTAGGGTTAGATGTAGGATTTTAGGTGTATGTGTGTGGATTGCTGTTTGTTTGGTGTGCTTGTGTTGTGTGTATGTGTGTCGGAACAGTGAATTTCTTTCCCTGGGAAAAAATTTGCTGTTCTGCATGTTTGACATTGTCAGCATTCGCTGAATAGGGGTCGATATTAGAACATTCGACGTTTTAAAAAGTTGATGTTCTAATATAGACCCATTTGTTGCTGCTCCCCTTTCTTGCCTGCTGTCACTGCTGCACATGTTTTATTTACTCAATTATCTGCTGCCACAAAAGCAGACCCGTTCTCAGCTCATTGTTGCTTTTCTCTTTTACTTTCTGTCACTGCTGAATAAGTTTTTACTGCTGAATTCTCTGCTACCACTTCACCTGGTTCAATTTCCACATCCTCTATACCTTCAAAAACGTTATCAGCCATTTCACTCCATTAAACAGCAGAACTGTTACCTGGATCATCCTGCTCAATTATTTTTAACAGAAGAGCATCTGCAAGCCATCTTGAGGCTAGTTCTGTTATCTGCACCACTTCCACAGACTCACTTAAGTCTTTCTCCAAGGATATATATAAATGCTGCTCATTTGTAACAGCCAACACATAGGAATCTTTGTTTACATCCTGAAGCTCTATATCAAATAAATATTTCTCTAAATTTTCACTTTCCACCTCCAAACTCTCTATAGCTTTTCAGTCCTTCTCCATGTTGCTGTTTCCCTTTGGCCTCTTCCTTGCTGTTGTAGGAGCCTTTGGTGCCATTTAGCAACCCCAAAGAATAGGGGAATTTCCCCAGTGCCTGAAGAAATGTCCTCTAGATGGTATGAATACCTCCTTGGGTCTCCTCTGAAAAAAGACCAATGACCTTCTGGAACTAACCAAGTCAACAAAGGATAAATACATAAAAATAAAACTAATATCTTCAACCTTAAATCATGCCCTATGGAGGGTCAGAGGCAACGGTGTTAAATGTGGGGTTGTCCTTTGACTGATATCCTTTGAGCAACTCTTGCCATAGCTCTCCCTTTTGAGAACTCCCTTAACTGTTTTTATCTCTTCTCTGCCTTCTACTTACTTATTCATCTATTTGTTCAGTTTACAATCAACTACAACTATACCAAAGTTCTCCTTGTTTTCAAGGAGCCTGGAGTTATGGGATTGAGCTAGAGGTTTTTATGAAGTCTGGATAAATCATATCACAAAATTACTCCCTCCTCCTCCCTGGTAACCCACTCATAAAAGTGAGTCATATTAGTCTTGCAGGATCTACCCAATATGAAGCCATGTTTAAACTTGTTGAGTACCCAATTTTGCACAGCAACCTTACAAACCATGACTTTAGGACTGTGTCCAAAGTTCTGCTGGCAACTACTGATCAAGTTCACTAGCCTACAGTTATCTGATGCACCTTTATAGACTGTTGACCACCACTGCTTCCTTCAATTTCCTAAGACAATTATTTTCTTACAGGATGTGTTGAAGAAATCTATCAAACAACTGATCAGTACCTCATCTGCCCTTCTTAATATCGCAGGTGAGATCCCATCTGGCCCTGGTACCTTATCCAACTTCAGTGCCCAGTGGTCTGTCATTGTCTCCCATCTGTCAACCTTCCTTTATCTGTTCTACCCTGTTTTCCTTTCCCTTGGTGAAAACTAATATGCATTAATTAAAAAATGCTGCTCCCAACTCTGCTTGCCTTCACTGTATAGACTTCTAATCCTCCTGCCTTCTTTCATTGCTCAGTTCCTCTATTTCCTTATTTACTGTAGCTACTTTCCTTTTTTGTCATGTCCAGTAATCATGGCTTCCAGTACTCAATATGATGTCTACTCTTTGCCCAATAGACTGGGAGAATACCGTCCTTGTCCATGAAGTATGTACCCATCAGTATGCTTCTGAAAATCCTGTTAGCTTTGACAATAACCTTTTCACGCTATACTTGATGGTCTAGTAAAGTTGTTATCATCACTTTCAGCTTCTGCTTCAGATTAGTGCCTTCTGGTCTGGACCTCAATCCTGGATTGTCATAGAATACAGCAGCTTGCATTTCTCTGCACTGAATTTTAACAGGCACCTCTATGTTAACTGAGTTAATTTCTCTGCAGCCTTCAGTAAGCTGTCTCATTTATCTTTTATTGTAGCCCTTACCATAATAATCCCAACAACTAGGTTGACTCTGTTCTCACTGCCCTTTACCATGTCCAAAACAAACACCTAACACCTGGCCCAAAAGTGACTTGTGATAAAGTGAATTTGATTTGATTATTGAAATTGAGGTACAGGAGGTCAACCAGTACAAACCTATCCAGGTAAACTAGATCAGGCTGTATTAGCAGAACCTTCTGTGTATGCCTCCATGCTGGTTGGTGTCAACATTTACCTTTCTTTATCATTTTTTGACCTACAAGACTTTCTTTAAGCCTGGATCCTGTCATTCCCCTCACCTCCTAGGTCAGAATTATTAACTTTCACTCATATTGGGGCTGCCTGGGCAGAGAATGCCCAGATAGAAAAAATGGTCCAAAAGTGAAACTGGGGCTGTCTCCCATATGGTGTAATTCCCAACGTCTGGTTGAATTTCTACTATATGCACCTAAGGTCTCTCTCTTTTCACTGGAAAGCATGTTGGAATGCTAGCAGTCATAATAAATGTGTATATTCACATACAGATACACACACACACACACACACACACACACGCACACACACGCACACACGCACACACACACACACACACACACACACACACACAGACACACACACACACACACACACACACACACACACACACACACACAGACACACACACACACACACACACACACACACACACAGACACACACACACACAAAAGTCAGAGTACGGGAGATCAAGATGGCGACTGAACTATAAACACCCTGCAGCCTGTTCTTCGCATTACTTAACTCAGCCAGAAACCTTTGCAAGTAAAACACAACTTTTCTGGCATTACATTTTGAAAGCTTGGACTTTTATCACCTTGTGGAGTTTCACTTTTCCTTTGGATGATCCCTTTAAACAAATAAGAATTCACATTTTAATATCACCAGGGTGTAGTGAGCTGGACCACATGGATATGAAATGGTATTTCTAGCCCGGAAGTTGAGAGTGGTGTAAGTTTGATCACAGAACCTTAAACTATTGTTTTACAAAGTAAAATAGAAGAACTGAGTTCTTAAAACTAAATAAATAAATAAAATAAGATATCTTTGAAAAAATGTTGAATGCTACAGAACAAATGGATACATAAACTACTAAAACCAAACTCTTGGCAGTTGCATCTCCTGAGAAAGAAATCATCTCTAAGCATGCCCGAACTTCAAAACAACAAAAAGATAAAAAATCTACAAGTAAGAATAAAAATGACCAGCTTTTTGCCTTAGAGGACTTAAAGAAAACACTTCAGCCATTACAGCTGGCTATTCAGCAACTTTCTGACTAGGTGAAAGCATTTGGGACTATATTAAATCAAACTACAACCAGACTTGAAACTGCAGAAGCAAAGACAATGGAAAATGAAATAAAAATTGAATAGCTGCAAAAAGATTGTCAATCTAACAATCAAAGTATCCAGCACATACAAAATAAATTACTCGATCATTTAGCAAGAAGCAGACATAACAATATACTGATTCATGAACTATCAATAAAATATGATCAGCCAAAGTTAATGGAAATCTTTGGATATCTCTTGGAAAATCAAGGTCATATTATTGAAAGAACACACCGAGCAGCTCAAACAACTTCCACTGCTGATAGAGGCAGGTATATGTTCAACTTTTAAATTATCAGGATGTTTACAACATTCTTGCTGCAGCTAAAAAGAAAGGTATCCTTAACTGGAATAATAATAAAATCACCATTTTGCAAGATTTACCTATACAAATTAAGCAAGACTAACAAAAACTGGCACCATTGGGCTCTTAATTAATATCTAAAATAATTAAATTTCAAATGAAATATCCAGCAACTTTGATTTTTCAAAATAAAGGGATTAAATATATCTTTCACTGAAAGAAGCCAAACAGACATTTATAAGTATCTTTACCTACTGCCCTGGTACAAATGGGTGAGTGTGATGTATATGAAACAAACATACGTATACCACCCTTTCTGTCAATGATCATACATAGTAAGAGGTGTAGTGAGGATCCGATGCTGGGCTATATAAACCTAAGTAATAAATTAACAAAGAATGAAAATGGTGTATATTGATATGTTTTTTGCCTAATATACAAACAAATAAAATATCTGATTTCTACTGCTGGTCCTGACATTTACCGCAGGACAGCTCTCAGTTGCAAGTAGGAGCTCAGGTTGCTCACTTCTCTTTGGTTAAAGGAGTTTTTTCAGTGATGGTTCACTATATACGTTTGATGAATAAGTGTGAAATGGTGGATATATATTTTATTCTCTTAAGATATATACTAATGTCTTTCAGCTTTTCCCAGTTAGGGGTCGCCACAGCTGAACTCTGGTCCGCTAATGATTGGCAGTGGATTTTTACGGCGCTGAGTTGCCAGCCCGACCCCATCCTTCAGATAAGGCACACCCATTCATGCACACACCTACCTGCATTTCTTTAGACATTACTCAACCACAGGGAGGACATGCAGACTCCACACAGAAGGCGCTTCAGCCGAGAATTGAATGGGAGAACCTCTTGCTATGAGGTGACAATGCTAACCGCTGCACCACCGCAACTCCTATTCTCTTAAGGTATATACTGATACTAGTTGTTTGCCTGTACTAGCCATTTTGACCTTTTGGTAAGGGTATAACTACCTAACTTTAGAAACAAATTGTTACAATTCAGTTTTCTTTTTGGTGACTGTGGCACTAGCTGCATCATGTTTTATAGCAGTGGACTAGGGCAAAGTGTAGTGATGTAGGACAGTCATGTTTTGCTTATCCCAAGTGATAGAATTTTTTTATCTTGATAGTTATTATTAATTTGTTATTGTGTAAAGGATGTATTATAGGTCAATGTGTTATGTTAACCTTTATACTTTGTTCTTTACATATTCTTGTTCTTATCTCTTCCTGGTGTTGAACAGACATGGTTAGGCACAGTTTAATGATGAGAAAAGTTAAATGCCATTCGCCTATACTGCTTAATTTATTATCACTTAGCCATTTAAGATTCATGATAAATCTAGTGCTGATGTCATGCTTTCTTACAACATCCAAGATTCTAAATGTGGATAATTGACTCATGGAATGTTAATGTCCCACTCCTACCTAAACTACTCCCTCTCTTCGTCCCCCTCCCCTCTCAGCTCTCACACTTTACTACAACTGCTCATTTAAAGTCCTTATGATATTCTACCAACCTTGACTTTCTCTCTGATGGTAATTGTTAGATAGAATCTAACTTTTTATATTATATTTAATGTATTTAATATGTACCTATATACATACACTTGTATGTTAATATTGTATGATATTTTGTTTTTGTATTTGTTTCTCTGTGGAACTTTTCTCATTGGGTCTCCACTGAAAAGGGCTCTGCTGCCCAGTCGGACTAACCTGGTTAACAAATGTCAAACAAACAAATAGATTAACAAACAAACAAACAAATAAATAAATAACTGGCTTCCAAACAAATAAAAAGAGGAACTTATTTTTTCATCCATTTTTTTAGATCAAAAGCAGACATCTTGTTTGTAATGGAAACACATATGATTTCTAGATAATGGGCTCAGGTTACAAAGAAAAAATAGATTGGTGCTATTGTTGAATCAGGTAGCAAATCAAATAGCAAAATAAGCTCGGGTGTATCTGTTATAATCAAAAAATTTTTCAAAAATTCAATAATGCATTATAACTCAAATTCTAAAAGAAGGTGGTGCTACATAATTATTAAAAGCTCCTGTTTGGAAAAACAATCTCACTTCTATAGCAGTTGCAGACCTGAAGTCAAACTTTTCTTTATTCAATTCATTTAATTTTCAAAAAAATAATTCTCCTGTATTAAGGTTTACTTATTACTCACATTGCCATAAATCTTGGGCTAGGTTAGACTTTTTTTCTGATATTTGAAGTCTTCTTAAAAACTGAATATGCTTTAGACTTAGAACCCAGATGTTTTTCTGATCACTCTAAAATTACCCTGACCATTAACTGGTCTAGTATTAATATTAATATAATAGGTAATATAGCCCACATTTGGGCATTAAATCCTAATTTTCTTCAAAAAGAGGGTATTAAAAATGGCTTTAATTACCTACTGGATACTTTCCTAAAGAACGTCTCTGAATCTCAAATCCCATTCGATATCCAATGTGCTGTCCTGAAAACCCAGATCAGAGGCATTTTTATAACTAAAGTGACTTATTATAAGAAAACATAAAATTGGAAAGAATCCATCCTAAAAGGGAAATTTACTACGTTGGAACAACATCTTTGCCTTAATAATAGGGATCATACAGTGAAATAACTAGTTGACCTCTAAAAGCAACTTTATTGAACATAAAGCAGTATTTATTTTATGAAATGAAAACTATAGCAAAATATTCAGAATGGGCACAAACCCCATCAAAATGTCTAGCAAGACTCATAAATATAAATAAATCTGCTCCCTTAATAACCAAAATCAAGTTTCAGGACAAACATTATAAAACCAAGGAGGAAATTATGAAGCTCTTTGTTCAAATATACACAAATTTATATGGTGAACACAACCTTACCTATTCTCCACAAGAGTTGGATCAATGGTTGAACAGTCTAACGTTCCCAAAAATTACACAGGATCAGCAGAAATTGATATTATTACAGTTATGATTATTCTTATTTTGTTTTCAAAAATTACATTAAAACACAAAACACTCAATAGATTATGGATGTAAAATACTGGCTGTGAAATGCTACTACATCATGTTTTTCAGTACAAGAAATTCCAAAGTAAGTTTGATGTTTGAGTAGCGAAATGAAAACTTACTTAGTCTGGAGGCATATTTAACTTAACTTAGTTATCAGAGTGGCATGGTAATTAGCATTGCAGATTCACAACAGCTAATCTCCAATTCAGTTTTTGGCTGAAATGCCTTCTTTGTTGATAGTGTCCTTCCAGGGTCCATGGTGGATTTTGTCTTGTGGTTCGATTTCTTCCATAACCCCAAAGACATGCCACTGAAGAAAAGTTAGCCCTTCAAGTTGCTAATAAATGTTTATGCTGTGTGTGATTGTATGTTTGCATAGTATAATTGAATGGTATCTTCTCCAGGGTTAGTTTCTCTGCATTGCTCTCACTTAGTGCCAGGATAGCCTCTGACTCCCTGGTAACCTTGAATTAGACTAAGCAGGTAATCCTAGCCTGTCCAAAGTTTTCTTAATGATTGGCAAGTTGTAAATCCCTAGCTCAATTGTGTTGGATACAAACAAGTGATTGCTTGAGACAACTGTCCACTTGTTTTGGGGAGTTCTTCACTTGCAGGAACTAGCACTAGTTCATCTTATTAAACAAGATATTATTAAATCACTCTACACTAAACATGTTTAATTGAAACTCAGTTGTAGTGATGCATGATGATGTTGTATTAACTTCCAAGAGGAGTCATTTTAATATGCACAAGAAATATAATATTAACTACTGTACATGTAGCAATTTACCAACAAGCAGTATACCACTTTAGTGTACATAGCTGGAATGGAGCTGCATAAAATAGTTTATAATATGTAACACCATTCATAAGGGCATGTCAGCAAACACAGAACTGCCAAAGATAATAATTTTACTATGCATATGCAGGGTAAGTCCCTGTGCACCCATCAACATACATACTGTTTCAGTGAGGGTAATAGGCCTGGAAATATAGAGTCAAACTTGTGTTTACATGGATGCATTCAGTTTTAGAGAAATACAGAATGTTTCTTTCTCAAGGGAAAGATACAATCTTGTCGGCTAAGCATAAGATGTACAGAAATAAGGTTTACAGAATGTTCCTTTCTCAAGGGAAAGATGTACATAGCAATGGAATGCTAGATAAAGAGCCACGTGAAAGACAAGGCTTGGAAACCAAGGCAACCAAGGCTAAAGAGGCATGAAAAGCATTATAGGGTTTTGGTATTATTAGGAAATAGGGCAGATACAGTTAGTGAATTCAGTTAGTTAGTTTGGACTGACATACAGAAAAGATAAAATATTCAGCATTCCAGAAAGAAGGTTAGCTTTTGGTCTTATATGTAAAAAAGACTGTTTCAGTTTATATTATTCCGGAGAATCAGAATATACATGCAGAAATGTTGGATATATTTAGCAGCACTGATATTACTAACCAACATCCCAGCATTTCTACAGACTTGTTGTTTATCAGCACTGTTATGAAGACAGTATTCGGATATTGTAAACATATAATAAAGCTTTATTAACTGAACTACAGTGTTTGCAGAATTCATTCTGAAAAGTACAAAATAATTGGCCCATAAGGGAGAGACTGGCACCTGTTTGGGGTAATTAACAGGTAAAGACTTTCATTCCAGTCTCATTTCAGTTGTTTCCAGCTAATTCCAGTATACTGCAGTCTTATCAATTAGTACACATACACATACACACAATATGAGGGTACAATTCCTTTCCACTACTCCAAGTTAAATAAAAACTGGCATGCGGTATGTCTACTCTTTCTTCTGAGGAGGTATGACTTTCAATTTCGGATATTTTGGTAGGGTAATGTGGGAGGTAAAAGAAACGTGCCTTCCTGCAGATTTGATTCATGTATATTTTAGCCCACACTGAAAACAATGTGATCTAATTGTAAACTTCTAATGACTTTTGTACCACATTGCCATCCCTTTAGATAGGTTAATGAATAATGCATGTTTTTTTTTTCATTTTATATCTTCATTTAAGGCAAGAGGTTCTCCTGTTCGATTCACGGCTGGAGTGCCTTCTGTGTGGAGTCTGCATGTACTCCCCGCAGTCAAGTGGCCTCCGAAAGACATGCGTGAAAGGGCGTGCCTTCGCTGAAGGTTGGGCATCAGGCTGGCAACTCAGCACCATAAAAAAACTACTGCCAATCATTAGCGGATCGGAGTTCCACTGTGGCGACCCCTAACCGGGAAAAGCCGAAAAGATAAACATCTTCATTTAAGGCAAGAAAATAGGTAATGGTTAGTTTAAAGTTGCTATAGTAATCAAAGAAATCACTTTAACCTTTCACTGTCTGCTAGATTAACAAATGCATACATTACTGTCCTATGAGGTTAGCAGCACCAACCATAGAAAATAATCGCTTTAATCTCCCCCATAAAATAAAAAGGTAATTCATACCTCAAATCCTAGGGACTAATTTATCATATTTTAAAATGTATTTGTTGCAAATCATTCTTTTCATGTACTGTAGTTGTGAGGTATTTTCTGTCCTATTTCAGTCAGCTTTCATTGGTAATGTAAATTTTAATCAGTAGTGCATTCATTATCACAGACATTGTGCTATGTCATTTATTTGCATTGGTCTTGATAAGATAAACTGAAACAGCAAATCCCCATACCACCACCACATACGGGTAGCCTGGCTACTCTTGCAGCTCTGTTGCCACTCTTTATTGCTCCCTAGGATCCCCTTTTTCTGAAGAGATGCACAGTGTTTCCCACTACAGAAGTGTGTAACCTGCACCACCAGATCATAAGCAGACCATTTCACTCTCTATTCCCCACTCCTGCCTTCTCTAGTTTTTTCCAGTCACTGTCATCGCCTTAGGCCCTTGACTTTTTTATTTGCTCTGTGCTACTCTGTTCTACCATCCACAGATAATGGGTGATTTCCATCTCTGTGTTGTTGCTCATTTCTCCAACCTGCTTTATTCATCTGTACTTTAAAAGTAAAAGTGAATGTGGTCATAGAGGACTTGGCCTGAATCCATACAGCAATTTAGAGCCTAGTTCTCCCTGACAGCCCTCCTACTGTCAGTTAGAGCAAGCCTCGGACTGGCTGTGTATCAGGGTACCCACTGATTGGCTGCCTGAAATCACCAGGAAGACCTGCTTCAGGGTTTTCTTCAGTGATTGCAGATCTTTTCTCATCTTGTGCCGTCCTGTTGTAATATTCTGTAACTGGCCGCCGAAAATATGAACTACATTTTTGCGATGAATTCATGTCATGAATGCAATAAAATAATGTCCAAAGCTTGTCATAATTTATGCCTATTTTTGTTTTTATTTCCTACACATGCATGCTTATAAGAACTTATACTTTACCTCTTGTGTGCAAACATTTCATTTTGTGCCCAGTAACAGTCCTCTCAACTGTCCCTATTTTGGAGGAATGCTCTTATTTTCAGGCCTAGTTTAAGATGTTCCTATTTTTGGAGGTATATCCCTATTTTCAGGCTTGATTTACCCCTTCACACAATTTACTAAATTCCCCCTCATCATGTGTGTTTTTTGCAGCTGACTAACATACTAGTGGCAGCAACAATTATTTAAAGAAAGAAGACAAACATCTAACATCTTTTTTTATTTCAGAAGGAAAAATAAATGACCTTGTGTGGTATAATTTTGAGATACAGCTTGTTAAAGGCTACAGATTTTACACTGTCTCTTTGATAATGCAATTACATTTTTCCACAATTTTTGTCACTCTGTTTTTTAAACATGTTTCTGAGTACTATCCAGCATTACCGCTAATAACAGTAAGAGTTATGTGGTTATCCAGATTTTTAGCTGGATATTTTTTTATTATTATTATTTTTTTTTTTTCAAGGAACCTTTGCTCCTATTTTCACTGGTTGCAGTTTGAGATGTATGCTAACTTTGCAAGATATGACCAAGCAATATTTTTAATGTACTTTTGCCATAAAGGCAACATCAGATAATGTTAAGACATTTTTACATCTGGTTTTCTATTTGCTCTGTATGCATCTTTAGAGGAGCCTGCTTTTTATATCTCACATACGTACATTTTATTTTGTATATGCTACATGATTGTTTACAGCCATTAGATTATCTGATTATGAGTTTTCCTTCTTGGGCCTCCACTGCAAATGTTTTCTCTCCATTTGGACATGCCGTGTTACCAAATTCAATAAATAATACTCACCTTTGTGTCCTATTAGCCTTTCTTTTTTTCAAAGTTGAGCTTCTTGATCCTGCTTTACTCATCTGCAATGATGTATGTCTTCTGTTTAACATTGCTGGAGCTGATATCCACTATCCCAGTAGCTACTGGGAACATTACTCAAAGAAAAAAAAACTTGTTGGTTAAGGACATACATTGTCTTAGTGGATTTGAATCTAAAGAACCTCAGGCTGGATTTTGAATATATGTTGCTTTAGTCAGGAATGAAATATCAGAATGGGGTAACCCAGATCTTTCTTGCAGGCCAGAATTTGACCACTTGAGTTATATGGATAAATTGAAGGATTTAGGCCTGTGCATTTTAGCTTAAAATCTTGATCATTTTGCTTGTAAAGCAGGCCCTGTCTTTGATTAATACTTAAGCCTTTTCTAATTGGGTGTCATGTTATATAAAATAAGAAGGCTTACCTTTCAGTAATCATGGAAAGCAATTAAAATGAAAGGCATATTTAAAACTTTTTGCTTGTGAAAGATAAATGCTAGTAGGATTGACCAACTGTAATGACATTTCTCTCTTTGTAGGAAAGTCAGCCTTTCCTGCAAAGCTGTATGTTGGAAATAATAACTGATATGGTACTTCTGCAACATCTATTACCAGTTGTTGAATAATTTAATGGGTGCAAACAGCTTACGTGCATTTAAGGATTCTGTCACTGTCTAGCAGCAGGTAAATGGCCATGGGGTGAAAGAATGGTTATGGCATTTGCTATTTCAGTGAAGCATGCATTAGGAGGAGACTAGGGTATTGTAGATTTATTTATAGGTGATTACTAGGCTAACAACTCCAAGGGCCTTTTTAAGCCTAGCCAAACTTCCCAAAGAAAGAATCAAGCCCTGTACCTTGTGTCTGTGAGGTGAACACCATAACCATTACACAACCGTCAAGTGAGATTCCACAGTTGTGATGTTACTGCAGATGTAGTTGTACTGGTAACAACCACCATTTCTCCATCTATCATGAGATAGTTTGTCCTGTAATTGACCTTAAACCTTTTGATTTGTCGGTTCAGACTGAGTCTTGTGACCTTGACATACAAATCCATTTTCATGTACCTTAAAACTGTTAGTGGTGGAAATGCTTGAAGCTCAGTCTTTAGTATCTTGCATCCATTTTGTGAAGTATTATTCAAATATTTCATTTCATGGAAGGGAAAGTACAATGCCCGAATTTTCATTGAATAACCCCATATTTGCTAGTTTATTTTCAGGGGCATACAGTAGACTGTATGTCTGAGCATAATGTACAAAGCACAACAAAGGCAATTGTCACTGAAACTTCATTGCTCAAACAGGAGTTCACAGCAAAACTGGACCAAATACTTTTGTGGGGGGTTCATAATCTGGAAAAATTTAAACACCACCTTTTTCCCTATCATTTTTGCATTGCTTCGGATTTGAACATTCCTTTTCTGTGTTGAAAATTTAGTTTTTAATTGTTGTCTTTGTTCCAACCATTTGCTCCTACTTAAGTCTGTGTGCTACTTCCCGACTAAGGTCATCTCCAAGAAGAAAAGATTATTACATAAAAGATTGTTTACATCACTAGTGTTTTAACAATGCAGGCATGTTGACCCCCCCTTTCCATTTCCTTTGTTTTCTCATAGCCCTCACGGTTATTAATTTGAAGACTAATAATCCTCCAACACTTTTGGTTCTTCCTGCAGGAGTCCTTCAGTGCTTCAGATACTGTGATTTTGAGATCCTTTTAGAATCTTTAGAAGGAAAATATGATAAGGCAGGGACACCAATGTCACATGATAATGCCGTGTTGCATACTAAAAAAGTCTGGTCACTGAGAACTACCTAGACAACTTATCTCATCACATCATCACCTACTCTTTGTTTATCCAGTTTACATCCCCAGCTTCTTTATGTTTAACATGTCATAACTGTCAATAAATGTTGGCACTGTGTGCCTTAAACTCCCTCCCAACATGATGAACTGGGATGGGTATGAGCAAGCCCTCTTCTGGTAATTAATACTGATTTACCCTAAGAAGATAATCTTAATATAATGGTATAGTACTAAATGGCACTATATCAGTGAGAATTAAATACATTCACCGCCATCTTGCAATTAATTTGTCTTATACTAAAACATGTTTGCAGTTTAAGATATGATCTCCACATCTATAAACAATGCATATTTTTTCTGCACTAAAGGTTTATTGCTGTAGAATCTTGTTTAAACTAGATGTGCCACTCTATTGCATTTGCACATGTTAGCCTTATATCCTATGAGGCACTCTTGCCTATTTTAACAAGTAAGACCAAAACAGGTACAAGAAAGAAGGGCTGGAATCCAGATAAAAACTCAGTTTTTTTCTATGGGTTAAAAGCACATAGATTAAAAGCACATAAACACTCCACACAATAATGCGTTTTCGTCTCAAACATAAAATACTTCATCAGATGCATAAATACCTCCCACATACTTCCTTTCATAGTAAAATAAATAATTAATTAACCTAAGCACTTCCATTTGTGATCCATTTAATTAATTAAACAGCTGTTAAAACCATCCCATAAAATCCACAGAATTCAAAATATATATACTTTTATGTATACATGTATATCAGCAACCAGCATAGAAATTATACCTACCATATATCTAAAATACATTTTAAATAAATAATAATATGAAACTAACAACATATTAAAACCTCAAAATAAATTCAACCATTTAGTTTCTAACTGCCACCATCTGATGGAGGTTCCATTTATAATACCATCCAATTCATTGATAAAAATATGTTAGTAGTTTTTCAAGGGAATATTAAAAAGAAAAATTATTATCCAAAACCGCAAACAGGAACCAACATAGCAAATACATGTTTTTATATGGAGAGGATTTCCCCACTCATTCAAACCTAGATCAAAAAAACACACAACTCGCACATTATAGTTTAGCGGCCCTTAATTTTAATACAGGGGCCAGGGGGAAATTATTGAGTCCTGGGGGCCTATTGGCTTCTAATACTATCTGCCAATAGGCTTCCTTATATTCCAATATTGTTTCCCATGCCCCCCTTTACATCATGAGGTACCACTTCTAAAACAAAAAATAAAAACTAGCTTATTTACAACAAAGGGTAAGTTTAAAGAGAACATTATGTTCATTCTGACTTTTGGCATCATGCAAATGCTCATATATTTTTTTTCTTAATTTCCACTCTGTCTTGCCTATATAAAATGCCTCACAGGCTTCACACTGGGCAATATAAACGAATCCCATGGTATTAAAACTGGAGAAGATGTTCCTCAATAGGTATTTATCCCTTCCCTTAATATACATTCCTTCACCATGGCTTATTTATGGACATTGTTGGCATGCACCACACTTAAAAGTCCAGATAGAGCATGTGTTTGGGCTGCTGAAGTCATGGTTCCTGTGCCTCGATTTATCTGGTGGAGCCCTGCAGTACTCTTCAACCACATATGCACACATGTTCACAGTATGTGCTATGCTACACAATCTGATCCTGCAGAAGCAGCTGCAATAGGATCAGCAAAGGGAAGAGATACACAGCCCCCACCAGTGCCTAGGTCACCACAGCCATACTCACGGGAGGACTTGGAGGAGGAGCCCCCTGATGATGTCCCTGTAGGCAGACCTAGGCATGCCCAGTGTGCCCTGGCATTGGCTAAGAGATAAAGCATAGCACATTCACTGACAACCTTGGACCCTAGGGACTGGCACCTTACTTCAACTCATATACATATATTGGAATAGCTGATGCCAGGCAACCCATACAACCTGTACCTATTCATGAATTGGCTGTGTACTGCTTGCATCACACAGAGTCAACCCTGAACTACAGGTCTGTCAACTGCTGCATTCACAAGGTAAGTCTCTAATCGACACATTAATCATAAGGATTACTATCATATTGTATCGTATGTATGGATATGATGCTGTTATGCAAGGAAATATAGTGGGGTATTTGGACAGATGTAACATCTGCATGGGACCTCAGATACCCAGTCTAATGGTATGTATTCCTTAACATTCACTAGGCCTCATGGCTGGAATATTCATAGCATCAGGCAAGGGAGATGTTAAACAGTGGCCACACATGATATGTGGACAACTGTCTACCCAAGCTGATCATGTGCTGTTGTTCCCCCACCCCCAGCAAAGCAGTGTACCCATATAACTGCTTTAACAGAAAATCAGCAATGGTATGTCACTGGACCAGGCAATCTCAGGGCTGTAACATAGGTATTGCTCACACATTGTATGTCTCTCTTCACACAGGATAACAATGTACATATTTATTCTGTTGATAGTGTGATGAATGACTCCTCTCTGTCTGGTGACCTGTGTGACTCAGTGGATTAGGAAAGGTAGCATGGGTGATGGTGTTGATGGTTCCAATCTAGAATTACTCACATCTTTTGCATGTGAGGTAGTACTATGTTGGTGTTTTCATGGGCTGTCATACCTCTCAACCTCTTAGTACAACAAATCTGGACAAAGCCAGAAAGATTGGGGGGGACAAAGGCCCAAACATAGGGACAGATTTTAAATAGTGTTCCCATAAACTTAGGAAGTTGCTGGAATTAAAGGTGTTGTATTATTGCATACTTTCTGAGGGATATGAAGTCTGAAACACAAATGTTTGTATTTAGTATAATGTAGTGACTCCAATATTCAATAATTAACCAGAAGACCACAGGTGTATGAGGTACAGACTAACAGAGAGGTATGCAGACTGTCAGTCTGTTGGTGGGGTAACATTGCAAATCTCAGTCATATATTAAGTACAGCACACAACTGAGGATTGCCGTGGACATTTTGAGTGAAGTGCAGTACTGCAGAAACATGGGCGGATGTTAATGTCTGTAACATACAAAATCCCGGACTGGAGTACATATATGTGTGGCCTGGAGTCACTTTATAAGTACTGGCAGTCTCAATGGGCATGCTCAGACAATTAAAATGAGCTTAATTCTGTTGCCCCTTGCACTTAATTAAAATGGGCGCAATTCTGTTGCCCCTTCCTCAAAATGACCTGCTATGTATAAATGTCTATACATACAGACATATACGTATACATATCCATCTGTCGCTATCTCTGTCTCACATGCATAGTATATCTATCGCTATGTAGTGTCAAATAGATATATACCAAGATATACAACTATATATATTAAAATGAAATATACACTCCCCCCATATATCTACATAACACATATACATAGCATACACGCACACAGCTACATTTATATATACATCCCTGTTATATACAGAAATATGTGTGTGGATGTCAGTATTGCCTAGCATACCCTAATAACGGTGAGTAAATTTGCACTATCACGCAGCCATACTGTTGCTCAAAGGATCCAAACTAAGGGTGCAACAATACATAATCCACTTACCTACACACCCCTGTGCCTGCTGGATGTCACCACATAGACAGACACAGGTGAGCAAGTGGTTTAATGTATAATGTTGTCAACACATGTATGGACAGGGCACATTGTTCCTGCCCACAGGTTCACCTATGTAACTGCAAGCAGCCACATATGGCCATACTGGTAATTGTTCACACATAGCTAGGATAAAAGCAGTTATCTCACTGATATGATATTAGATGCAGGTAACAGTACAAAGCAATATCACTCTGCAGGTCACTGGTGCTGTTCAACACAAGCCTAGTTTGTGTAATGCACAAGTACTGTGCCTGCAATCACATATACAACAAACATAATCTGTGGTGAGTGTGATAAGTACTGTGATTTGTAGTGTATAAGACTAGATAGGTAGGGGTTCTATTCTCACTCCAGCCCACTTGGTGTGTGTGTATGTGTGTGTGTGTGTGTGTGTGTGTGTGTGTGTGTGTGTGTGTGTGTGTGTGTGTGTGTGTGTGTGTGTGTGTGTGTGTGTGTGTGTGTGTGTGTGTATTCCCCTCCAAAACAAAGGACATGCTCTCATGGGCTATCCATCTGCAATGGTTATGCACTTTTTGGGCCTGTAACTTGCTACTGGCTTCCAAACTGCCCTCTTCTACAAGGCCTGATGATGTCAACCACTTTAAGACTACCAGCTGGCAGTGTAGTATCAGACGTAAGCTGTGGCACATGCAATAAGTACCGTGACCTATAGTGTATAAGACTAGGTAGGCAGGGGTTCTAATCTCACTCCAGCCCACTTGGTGTGTGTGTGTGTGTGTGTGTGTGTGTGTGTGTGTGTGTGTGTGTGTGTGTGTGTGTGTGTGTGTGTGTGTGTGTGTGTGTGTGTGTGTGTGTATTTTCCTGCAAAACAATGGACATGCTCTCATAGGCTATCCACCTACAATGGTTATGCACTTTTTGGGCCTGTAACTTGCTGTTGGCTTCCAAACTGCCCTCTTCTACAAGGCCTGATGATGTCAGCCACCTTAAGACCACCAGCTGATAGTATAGTATCAGACATAAGCTGTGGTACATGGAATAAGTACTTTGATCTATAGTGTATAAGATTAAATAGGTAGGGGTTCTAATCTCACTTCAGTCCACTTGGTGCATGTGTATATATCTGTATGGCATAACCTTGGTAATCTAGGCATAGGTAGGGTTTTGCAGTGTTTTATTCATAGCAGGGGCTCGTAGAAGGTGATGTGGCCCCCAAAGGTCTGACCACAACAAGGCCTGCCTATGTCATCAGCCATAATACAGCCTAAACTGATAGTACTAGCAGACATGAGGTGTGTTGCATGCAACATATATTGTGATCTGTACTATGTCCCAATACATAGGTAAGTGTTCACATCTACATACAGCCAACTTGTAATACGTGTGAGCTTTGGCATGTCCTGTATGCAGTGATTGGAAGTGGCACTAGCCTCAACGTAGCCATGTTTGTGTGTGAGCCTGTTAGAGTATTGTACACCATGTTATGGAACCACAGGATGTTTGAACTGAACTAGAATAATGGACATACAGTCCTCAGTATCACAGACATCATCATACCCATAGCTACAGGATCAGCCCATATTCCCCCAGTCCAAGAGGGACACAGGCAGACATCCTGTGTTGAGATGATGGTCACCCTGCCAATCAGACGGATGGCATGTGCTGATGTGCACTGAGGTGCTCTGATGCCATTAGGCAGGGTTCTGTTCCAAGGGTGTGTTTCAGTCTGCTAGACAAATCTCTCCCAGAAGCATGTAGTACTAATGTCACATACTAGGTTAATGTCCTTACAGTGAGTCACCCATCTATTATGCTATACAAGCAATACAACATCATACAAAAGGTACACAAATATATGTGGTATACTTATGACACATGCCAGCATCCAGTATCTGTTGGTAACCACTACAAGTGGTATGGTGAACCAACACTGCATTACACAAGTACATAATTAATATAGTCACCCTATGCATCAGACACATAACTTCATTTCCCTGCACCGATGGCGAGGATGACAAGGATGTGGCACAGGTATCATCACTTGCACAGGGTGTTGTGTGGAGGTGCAGGAGGCCTAGGGGAGTCCAAATGGTGGACAGCATGTGTGTGAGTCAGGAGGGGAGCATGTAAGATGGACCATAGAGAGGTTCATAGGTGTTTACTAGGCTAATGACCACAAGGGCCTTTTTATGCCTAGCCTTGAAACCCAAATTGCTGACAAGTTGTGATACCCTTGATAAGTGTAAGCATGGGCCTGGGAGATGAACCATTTACAGGTTACCTATGTCCATTAGAGACATAGGTGCCAAACCAGGGATGAATTTCCGGTTTCCCATTCAATTGTCATAAATTGCTGTGTGTGTCTGTAGGTGACCTGTAGGTTCATATGTGTTTATTAGGTTAATGACCACAAAGGCCTTTTTAAACCTAGCCTTGCATCCCAAATCATTGACAAGTTCTGATACCCTTGATAAGTGTTAGCATGGGCCTGGGATATGAACCATTTACAGGTTACCTGTGTCCATTAGTGACATAGATGCCAAACCAAGGATGAATTTATGTTTTCCCATCCAATTGTCATAAATTTCTGTGTGTGTCTGTAGGTGACCTGCATTTGACAGTGATATGTGATTGCATAAGTATACACAGTCAAACTCAGTGCTAGCCTACACATGTGTATGTTGGACAGCTTTGGACCATACATGGTAGACCTGAGAGTTCACCGTCTCCAGGTTCAAACACAGGAACTGGCTGCCAGGAAATGCACTGGCATGTCTATGCTCAAGGTCAGAAGCGGTGCTAGTACCTGATGGTGACTGCTGTCTGCTAGGACCATGTGTTCCACTGGACCACCCAGGACCATGAGCCCATGGCCTTCCATGTTGTGGTGTGGGCAGCCCAATCCCCTCTGTAGTGCTGGGTGTATTGCCACTATGGGACCGTGAGTGTGCACAGCCACGTGGACTCTCAGCAGATGGGGCTGCTGACCTACATCCACGGGTCCAATGCTCAACTCCAACCACATGCTCTAGCACAGACAATGTGCGATCCAAGACAGATACTGTCTCAGCCCACCATCGGTCCACTGCATCAGTGAACTGACCCAGTGTGTCCCCAATGCAATAGAAGCAGTCACAGATGTCAGACTGTGCTGCATCCATAACCCTAAACATAAGTCTGGTGTTCCATTCAGAACGTGCCTGTGCCTCCATGATGGCCTGAAACATGCTCCGAGTGACCCATGATGTGACACCTGCAACAGGTGGTGGATGGATAGCAGGCCTCCTACAAGCACCCCTGTCAATCTGCCTGTGTGGACCTCGCCAGCTCTCTGGCTACGGTCATTGTCTACACTCACTGGAGCCATAGTTGTCACACTTTCCGGTTCAATGTACCCACCCTCTGACTCTCCAATATCTGTGGCCTCCAGGAATGGAATATGTGTGGGCATACAGACTATATGCAGTGACAATGGGGGCAGAAATGGGATGTCTACCTCAGGGACAGATTCAGCCCCTGACACCACCAACTGTGCCTCACTGTGGGCACCAGCATCATCAGAGTGCAAAGAGACACTAACATCAGCTTGTGTAGGGGACAGACACCAGCCGCATGATCACCTGCAATAAGAAAGAAAAAAGCAGTACAGTAATACCTGCACTATTATATATGAAAAGCCTCCAAGACTCATAACAGTGAAGACACACAACTGGATTAGCGGTCAAACGACTTTCTTCTCTGCTTTCATCCACAACATACTTCCTTGGAACAAAATACAACTTCAACTCAGCTACTGCTGCAGGTAATAAACATAGGCAGAGACTGTGAAGACTTTGGAGGACAACAAGCTGAAGGAGTAACTGTGTGAGCTGTGTCAGCTTTGTTGTAGAACCAGGCCCAGAGTGGGAGTACCCTCTACACTCCAATGAAGGCATATGTTTAAGGTAAGTATGTTAGGCAATGGTATCAATAACAGAGTACTAGGCAGCATGTTTGGTGCATCCTTGAGCAAGATGGGATATATATATATATATATATATATATATATATATATATATATATATATATATATATATGTGTGTGTGTGTGTGTGTGTGTGTGTGTGTGTGTGTGTGTGTGTGTGTGTGTGTGTGTGAATATGTCCACCATTTGGTCATCTGCCAGGCCATCTATTACAGTCTGCTAGTAATTTGCAGAGTGTATGAGGCAATCCTGTTACAAGCAGGGACTTCAAATGTGCATGTTCATTGTTCAGCTGTGGTAATCTGCACCATGACTCTGAAAGGATTGCGTGGTGCACTCTGATATTAGTGGCCCTCATTCACAGTACCTGAGTTTACATTCTCTGTGAATGCATATTACTGCATGATGTGACAATTTACGCACACATGTATTTGCTATAGGGATACATGAAGTGTGTTCTTATCTGCAGGCCTGTGACTTCCATCAGTTAAATGCAGTCAATTCATTTGACATGTGTTGCATGGATAAAGAGTGCATGACTCTATCATTAATTGCTGGCTTCACAATACTGAAAATTCAGTGCTACACACCACTGTATTTGAACCCAGGACTGTGTGTGGCAAAATGTATTGTTTATGAGGCATTTAACAAACTGAGCTACTGAGTCACTGCTGCTGCAGGTGTATTTGCAATACATATAAGCACACCTACAGGCTATGACAATCATGTTCTACATCCATCAGTATGTGCAAGGCTTTATACGGATGTATTTCTGCACCAGGGTCCCATTGCATATGTATTTTGCCATTAATGCCTTAGCAGGTGTCTTTCTACATGTTGCTGATAAAAGAGCACATGTACCTGCTATCAGAGGCATCACTTACATCCATTATTATGTCTTTGGCTTTGTAGTAGTGTACTATTGCACCAGAGCCCCAGGAACCCTCCCATGTTTTCCATTAAGTTTTATTCAAGTTTACATTGTGCAACATACCTCACAGCTACACTGAAATGCGCTTAATGACTGTAAGTGGCAATTACTATGTTTTTTTTAAAGCACCTATTTTAAGGAAAAGTTGCGTGGTGTGGTAGGTTAATGAACTGGTCTGCAGGTACGATGGTCTTGGGTTCAAAAAATGAAACAGGTGTTTATTTTGTAAATGCGTAATAGAATTTTAAGGGTACATATAATCAATATACCTCTATTTAGCTGAGCTTAGTGAAGCTGCACAAAGCGGCACGCCACTCAGCATCGTGCTAAAAAAATATAAAGAAAAGAAAAATAGTGAGATAGGAAAGTGAAATTGGGTGTAAGCAGGGGGAAAAACATAGTGGAAGGTAAGTAGGGATGTGCAGGAAGGGTGAAAGAAAGAACCATAGCTATCCATTTGTTGTACAGCAACAACTGTGCACTTTGACAGAATATGTACATGGAATTGAACTCTCACTCACAGAGAGAGGGGTGATGACAACATAACTGTATTGTCAAACCAATTGGACCAAATTACTTGTGTCCAGTGGACACATGGGTGAAATGGAGAACTATGCATGGGGCAATTATTTTTTGGGAGAGGTGGCCATTTTTTTTAAGGTGTGAATAGAATGTTGGGGAAGAGAGATACAATAGGCACATGTGAGGGAGCTACATTGGGTAGGTAAGTATGTTTTTGCAGACAGACAAGACAGACAACACAGCAGACAGGGGCAGTATGTGACACATGAGGGGGTGAACACCTTGGAGAGGGAGGGTGTTGTAGAATCCAAGTCCCATGTGCCTCCAGACAGCAGCAGCGTGATTTACATCCCCACCCATGGGACTGTCGGCACTGCTGCTTCACTGCCCTGAGCTTGGCAGTGCTGTAGGCTGGGCACTGGGGTGAGCCTGCCCCACCTGGTTGGCCAGCATGCCCTCAATCCAGCACAGGTAGTGGTCAAACCACGGTAGACTATCCTGGGCACCAAGACTGGCAGCTCATCTCTGGCGACAAGACCCCCTCCACCTCTGCTCCCAGAGGTGGCCCAGGCCCTGTCCCATGGGGTGGTACTACCAGATGCTGCAGGTAGTGCAGGGGCAGTAGAGGGAGCACCACTGGTTTGGGTCCCAGATGTGGTGGGACCTGGTGCTATGACCGGTTGAGGCAAGGTAGGAGGATCAGCTGGAACCAGCCTACCTTGATGTGCTGTGTTGATAGAGGTATAGCAATAGGTTAAGGTTAGTAATAGCCAAGCCATTGTTAGTATTAATAGAATGTAATATCATTTTAATTCATACAAATACATATTAATGTACAGTATGCATAACACAACAGTAAATAACATAACATAACAGTCAGTATGGTAACAGCATGCCAGTAAGACGTAAGCCATAAGGGCAACAAAATAGTTACTTTAACAAAGTATCAAATCGAAAAAACAACGCTCCCGAGGACAAATGGTGTTAACCAGCAAACATAAATCCAAATAAAGAACGAAAAACACCACGCCACAGCTGAAAAATACTAAATAAAATCCACTTTAATAAAAGACGCTAAGCGCTTTCACACTAATTTGTGCTTCATCAGACCATGCATATAATAAAAATAATTTCACTTAAATAGCAAACATATTTAAAAATGAACCAATAAAAAACAGCAAACAATTAAGGATGAGTCAAATACTTTTCATTTAAAGAGCTTTCACTCTTTTAACACTGGTTCAATGGAAGTCTTACCATTAATACCGGGTGGTTTCTCAGCTTGTAGATGGATAATCCAATCAAGTTCATGTCCTTCAGTATAGTTTCTTAAATCACCACCACGTACATTAGCCCTAACCATCTCTACAACCCTAAATCCAAATGTATGGTCAGCACCATACTCAACACACACAATAAGGTCCCTACTCCTGCATTTAGCTTGTACCTTAAATTCAAACTCTTTACCAGTTAATGGATGGATAAAACTATCACAAATATCTATATAATCACAATAGCGACAACTCATACTATCTTGTAGTTCCAGGCTGTAGAATATTAATGCCTGAAACTTCCTGACATCTACTTTTATAGCATAGCTGTCGCTTAAGACTTTTCTTAAACCTAGCTTTGCTTTTAAAAATAAGAAAAGCCTTAAGCGGCAGACCTTATTTACTTGGCAAACTGCAGACTTTGTGGCTGTTTCTACACAGGAAGACCAATCGGTCCCTTATGGAGCAAATAAGGGAACATCAGTACAGTATTAGTAGACAGGATATGCATAATGCTTTGGCTAAGCATTGTGTTGAGTATGGTGCTGACCATACATTTGGATTTAGGGTTGTAGAGATGGTTAGGGCTAGTGTATGTGGTGGTGATTTAAGAAACTATACTGAGGGACGTGAACTTGATTGGATTATCCGTCTACAAGCTAAGAAACCACCCAGTATTAATGGTAGGACTTCCATTAAACCAGTGTTAAAAGAGCGAAAGCTCTTTAAATGAAAAGTATTTGACTCATCCTTAATTGTTTGCTGTTTTTTATAGGTTCATTTTTAAACATGTTTGCTATTTAAGTGAAATGATTTTTATTATATGCATGGTCTGATGAAGCACGAATTAATGTGAAAGCGCGTACCGTCTTTTATTAAAGTGGATTTTATTTAGTATTTTTCAGCTGTGGCATGGTGTTTTTTGTTCATTTAGTTTAACAGAGTATGTTAATAGTGAATCATAATAACACATAACAATATTACATCACATTTTGAAAAAATATAGTTAGTTTAACAACATATGTTAATATGAAATCATAATAATAAATAACAATAATAAATAAATGATGATAAGGGGTGGGGAGGTAGAGGAGAACATTCCATTAGTGGCATTGCAGATTATATCCCTGAAAACACTGATAATAAATACTCTACAGATGTGTCATGTCAGTTTTGGTACAGTTATTACAATTCTCCTATAGCTGATGTAGCATGTACATACCTCTCAAGCTGTTAGCATGGGTCATTATGGGCCAAGCAATAACAAATGCAGGTACACAACTACAGAGAACAGTTTCACATAATGTGGACTTATATAACTAAGATGTTCTATAAGTGGATTTGGTAATACATTGTATTCCAGGCAGTCTTTCTCTGGTAATCCTATGACAGACAGATTAAGCAGTTTTAATTACATTACAAGAAATTGTGACACTTGAGAGGTATGTTTGTGTACAGTACATAAACTAGACAGCCATCATGGCTTAGTTGGGAGGAATGGGAATAGTACCCAATAGCTGTGACTGCAGGAGACATCTGCAAATAATGTAATAATTGACTGCAGCAACTTGGTACAGACATGCAAGAAATGCAGCCATACTGCAAATAAACATATTTATTTATGAATCAATGCTGGTGAACACTTTCTTGCTATTGATTTTAAAATTCTGTGAAATCTAAACACAATATCTGCTCATAATATGGGCTACCTCACCCATATACCTTTTGTTCCTGGGAAGAGAGAAAATGTAAGCATTACGTGACTGATACTGAAAATTTAGTGCTACACACCACTGGATTTGAAGCCAGGACTGTGTGTGGAAAAATGCACTGTGTATAATGCATTTAACAGACTGAACTACAGATTCACTGCTGACTACTGAGTGACTAATACTGGCCTAGAGATAACCTGGAACCATACTATGAGCTGAGCAATACAAGTTACAGGACATTCGTCTTTCATTCTAGAACTATTACAATGTTATAATCGACTGCAGTGACTGTAGAACACACGTGCATTTAATACAACCATACTGCATATATTAATACAGATTTATTTTACTTTACCCATATACCTTTATTACCTGAAGTAGGAGGAACAGAGAGCATTACGTGACCGATATTGACCGAGAGACAGCCTTAGACAGTACTATGAGGTAAGCAATACAGTTTGCAGGCCATTAGTTTTGCATTCTACCACTATTACAGTGTTACACTTGAGTGCAGCATCCTTACCATAATGCATACAGCTCTACTGCAATGGTTATGACAACACAATCCTGCTGTACACCATTTTGCTTACTGTTATTGGTATTGTTTATTGTTTATTGCACTACAGTTATTGTTCATTTATTGCACTACAGCTCTAATTGCCCATTTATTGCACTACAGTTGTACATGCCCATTTATTGCACTACTGTTTTTTCTTGTGTATACTTTATTGCAATAAATGCTTTACTCTTTCTTGTTTATTGTACTACAGTTAGCATAATACATCTGAACTTGCCACAGTCACGGTGCAACCTGGCCAGGCACCCAGCATGGGACTCAACATTGCAAGCCCTCTCAGCTGCAGCTGTTGGGAGAGAAGCACACCATTATGCATACTAGTTTTGCAGACATTCAGCTTGCATATTGGTAAAGCAGAGGAAAAATTACTTACATATTTGTGGGGCATTCCCTGCTCTAACATTTTGGACCCAGATGTGCAAGGTTCCCCTCTTTCTCCTCTTCAGGTCATCATAACGGTGATGACACTGCTCACCTGTGTGAGGGATACCAGTAACACTGGTGAGTTCCCTGGCTAAATGGTCCCAGGCCTCTGCCTTATACTCTGAGCCCTGGAAACCACCATACAGCAGCCTAGGTTCATGTTTTTTTTACCAGGAGCTCAACCATGACCCTGGACTCCTGAATACCTCACTTCTGTGTCCTAAAGCATGCACCTTCACCAGCACCACCTGCAATATCAAAAGTCGATTCAACTCCAATGAAAGGTGCAGAATTCCCACCTATTGTGCTTAATATAGGCTGATTTCCCACCCTTACACATCATTGAGCAACATTCAAAAAAGGGCAGTGTCACTTAGCAGCATGCAAACCAGCTAAGTAGAGCTGAGCAGTGTGAAAACTCACACAACCGTGGTTTTAGCGAAGCTTACCACCATGCAAACATTGGTAGCTGTTAGCATGTTTATGCAGTGTTTATCATGGTTAAGCTTAGCAGACTGCCGCAGTGCCATATTTCACAATTTTCTTATTAAATTAAACAAAACTTGTACATTAAATTATAAACATGTTCTGGATGCTATGGACTCGAACCCAGGACCTACTACTCATAAGGCCATAACTCTACCCATTTAGCTGCTTGTATATTATGAAAACTAGTATACCTTTACATATACTACACTTACTACACATATACACTGACCTTACCACTACTTCTGATTATCTTATAGACTTCTGACCATATTACTGGCCACTGTCTATTCTTATTACTCCTGCCACACTGTATACAATCATTTCTCTGAATTATTCATCATTGTGGAGTGGCAATTCTCCTTAATACACATGAAATCTATATTGAAAATTTGTAATCATAGCATGTTCTCTTGAAAAATGGAAGTTTATGATTTGTAGTTATGGAATGTTCACTTGAAAAATGGAATGTCTGTCTTTATAATACTATAATGTCTTTTATACTAAGCTGAAAATACTGAGATCGCATATGTATTGTCTAAATGTATCCTGTAATAATCTTGATGTCCATGTTATTATTTGTCTGTATAATCTGTATTTTGCCATTCTCTGTTTGTTCGGTGCTGAAAAATGATGTGTCCAGTCAAACTATCCCGGTAAACAAATGTAAAATAAAATAAATAAAATAATACTACTAGACTACATGTTAGCATTGCTGAGCACTGCACAACACCACATCAAACACGCATAAACAAACCTATAAATAAATAATTAATTACATTTGGTTTCTATTTTTAGATGTCAGCAGGAGTCAGCTTTGTATGTATAAGTGGTGCTCGGCACTGCCACACGCAAACAGCAATTACAAAAAAAAACAAAAAGAACAATTACAACGGAAAAATAAAATAATTATGATAATTGATTACATCTGGTTTCTATTTTTACATGTGCAGCAGGTATCAGCTGTATATATGTAATCACGGCTTGGCATTGCTACATTCTGCACCTCGCCACGCAAACATGCAGAAAATAATAAATAAAACAAACAAATAAAACCATATAACTTATATATTACACATTTAACACAATTCAAAGCATTTCAACAGTGACGGGGTCCATTACAGAGAGCTGCAACCTGTACATAACATCTGACCAGACATCCACAACCATGGGTAGCCTCTAAATATCTCCCTACACTGATTCAGTATCCCTGTTCCTATGCTCTCCCTCGGCAGCGAGCCATCATTAATATGCATGGCGTGCTGCTGAGGGGGAACCATGGCCATATACATGGATACATTCCATGTAGTTCTACACAGTGCCTACGCAGAATTTACTAAATTCAGGGTTATTTTTCTTCACAGACTATTGACAGAAACTGTGTTATAACATAAATAATTTGGTCTCATTTTGAGCATTGTTTGTGTTACCAATTGTGTGTTTATTTATCCCTTGTTGACCAAGTTAGCCCCACTAAGCTAGCAGTATCTTTTCAGGGGAGATTCAAGGTGGTATTTGTACTACTAGGGGATATTTGTCCAGGCCATTGGAAAGCTTCTATTCTTTTTTATAGGTGCCATGGGATCTTTTAAATTCACTGAGCTACCCCCAAGTCAAGATCATTGATAGAGGTGACAGGTGCTGATTGGGGTTTCTTTTTTGGGGATAAACTCTTGGCTAGGCTTGTAAGGGCTCCAGAGCCATTAGCCTAGTAATCTCCTATAATCCTGTGATCCTATAGGGCATTGGTTTAACATCTTACTGAAGGACTGGACACTCAGCAGTGCAACACCCCCTGCCCCCCCCCCATGCTGCATTACAGTGTCAGCAATAGATCTACCTGATATGGGAATAGAACCCACATCCTTCTGCAGCAGAGCAGTATGCACCAAAGAGTGTGCTACCTGTTACACCACTGACACTGTGTCATAATGTAATAAGTAATCATGCAGTTTCTGGATGAATATGTTTTCTTGACAATGCTGTTATGCACAATTTAAGAGGCACGAGTTGCATTTTTGGTGGCATTTTGAAAATGTTTTTGGATCAAAACCATGTGACTAGATAATGATTGTGGCAGCTACGTGTCCACTACTGTCATTCCAATAAAATGCTCAGAGCTCTCTACATTGAGCTGTATGCTTTCTTATGAAATGAACCAAAAACACAGCATCCATGGGACAGGACAACATCCCAGGCTGCGTTTTACACGAACTTCAGAATGTACTGGCTCCCCACCTAAGCACCATGTTCATTCATAGTCTCATGTCAGGCTTTGTGCTCACTGAATAGCACACAACAACAGTTATCCCACTCCACAAAGGTGGAGCCACCACTGATCC
This sequence comes from Protopterus annectens, assembly GCF_019279795.1. NCBI lineage: Eukaryota > Metazoa > Chordata > Ceratodontiformes > Protopteridae > Protopterus > Protopterus annectens. Next base: position 1,459,768,934 of record NC_056733.1, read on the forward strand.
TGGGAACTATCACTCTATTAGCCTGATGAGCCTGGTCCTCAAGGCCATGGAATGTATCATCATGGAACTCATAAACAAAGACATTGGCAATGCCCAAACTCTGGACCCCACTCAGTTTGAATTTGTGAAAGGCAGATCATGTCTTCTGAACCTGATCGACTTCTTTGAGGCAGTCACCAAAGCCGTAGATGAAGGTAAGGTGGTTCCACAGCCTATCTTGACCTCGCCAAGGCTTTTGACACCATCCCCCATTCTGGAATTATAGCTAAGCTCACTAAACTAGGTATAAATCCCTACATCACAAGATGGGTTGCCAACTGGTTCACTGACAGAATCCACACTGTAAATGTTGCAGACTCCAAATTTGACTTCAAACCAGTGACAAGTGGAGTACCACAGGGTTCAGTCCTGGGACCTCTCCTGTTTGGTATCTACTTCTCTGAAGTACAGGCTAACACACAAGGCCTCTGGCTAATGAAGTTCGCAGATGACTGCAAACTAGGAGCCATAGTCAAGTCCCCAAATGATGTGGACATCCTACAGAAAGGCCTCACTGAGACAGATGCCTGGTGTCAGAGGCATGGCCTCAAGCTCAATGCCAAAAAGTGCATTGTCATCCCATTTTGTAAAAACTCTGTACCCATGAACTACCACATAAATGGCAGTCTACTTAATGCCGAATGTGTGATAAGAGACCTTGGGACCCAGGTGGACAGTAGTCTCTCCTTTGATAATCACATCGCCACAGTAGTCAGGAAATCCTTCTATGTGGCATGCCTCATCACAAAAGAGTTCTCATCCAAGAAAGAAGAGGTCATTGTTCCCCTCTACTTGGCACTCATTAGACCCATTATAGAGTACAATGCCCCTTTTGGAATGTACCTCACAAGACATTTGCAGCAGCTAGAAAGGCCACAGAAGTACCTCACAAAGAGGATTACTGGCCTCAAACAGATGCCCTACACTGACCGTCTCAAAAAAACTCCAGCTTTACTCTGTAGTATATCACCTACTCCAAGGTGATCTCTGCCTAACATATAAAGCTATGTCAAACCCAGAGCTGTTGGACATGCTACACCTAAAGAAATCCCAATCCCTCCGAGCTACATGCTCTAGGGACCTAAACCTTGTCACCACAATAAACAGGACATGCTGGAGGGATAGATTTCTGTCCCAGAGACTTCCTATACTCTGGAACAAGCTACCCATCTATGTCAAGCAAAGTTCCTCATTAGCACTCTTCAAGAAAAATCTTGATGAGTGGATGAGAAATAGGAAATACACCCCGGGGATAACTTCTGTGGCTCTGCTCAACAGGGACACAGGAAAATAACTTTCTTGGGTGGCGTAAGCCAGGGAACCTTGTTAGCTAGGCTTACTTAGGCCCTTGGGCAGATAGCCTAGTACCTACCTATGAACCTATGAGGAAGATCCAAGGTCCTGGTGTCATTTAACTTTCATTCGTTTCATGCAGGTGTTAGAAGGACTGCTGCAATGAATTTTCTTTAATCACAGCTCAGATTAGAATTAAGGACAAACTCAATACTACAGAATGGGTTGTTACCTGTCTGCTATTTTCCTTAGTTAAGGGATTTGGTTTTGATAAGTGCGTGTCAGCTATTCCAAGTCCTTTTGAGTTCCACATACTTTTAATGACACTTTGTGTTTATATGCTCTTCTACCCAGTTTTCTAAATTTCACCCAAGGGCTGTTGTAAGAAGTCTTTGTTTCTTTGATTTAGCAGGCAGCCTCGGAGGTGTGAAGAGTGACTATTTGTGAACAATTAGTCTAATCAGCCCTCCTCATGTTTGCATCTCAATAGGAGTAGACAAAGCAGTTAAAATCCAATCTCCATTTTGTAATACAAAGAATAATGGCTACTGTAAAGTTACCAGGGAATTATAGTTCAAGAGCTATGTAATAATAATTCAAATGTTGAGAATGAATCAAAGCTTGAGAGGCCATGATTAGTACTACACACCTCTTAAAAGTCTGTGATAAACATAATTATATTATTTAAGACTTTAATTTTAGAGGGAATGACATTTTGAATATTTTTTTTTCATATTTCTTTAAGATTTCAATTTTCTCCTGTCCTGATTCCTTTTCTGTGGTTCTTCCTCTGTTAATAGTGTCTCTGACTGACTATGGGATGTCATTGCATGTTTTTCTTGCCAGATTTCAATGAGCTAGCACTGTAACTGATTCATTTAACTGAGTTAATTTAATTATAATACATTCATAGGTGTATACTAGGCTAATGACCATAGGTTCATAGGTTCATACTAGGCTATCTGCCCTAGGGCATTTATAAGCCTAGCCAGAGTGTGTGGGGCTTTCGCCACCCCTTGGAATGAGAATACTATGCCCATTTAGGGTTTAGTTTACTGTGCCTCTGTCTAGTAGTGACACAGAGATGATCCCCGGGGTAAACCTACGAACTCCCATCCACTCGTCAAGATTTCTCTTGAAGAGAGTCAGTGAGGGGCTCTGCCTAACATGGACTGGGATTCTGTTCCAGAGTGTAGGGAGCCTCTGGGCTATGAATCTGTCCCTCCAGCACATCCTATTTATTTCTGTGTTGAGGTTCAAATCTCTCGCTCTCATGGCTCTAGTGGATTTGGATTTTCTGAGGTGGAGCATGTCCATTAATTCTGGATTGGACATGGCCTTGTATGTCAGGCATAGATCGCCTCTGAGTAGGCGGTATGCGACTGAATAGAGCTGGAGTTTCTTCAGCCGGGCAGCATATGACATATGTTTGAGACCCTTGATCCTCTTGGTGAGGTACTTTTGGGGTCTTTCTAGCTGCTGCAGGTGTCGGGTAAGGTACATCCCAAATGGGGCATTGCACTCAATTATTGGCCTGATAAGGGAAGAGTATAGGGGCACAATGACCTCTCTTGATCTAGATGTGAATCCTCTCATGATAAGGTGGGTAATATAGAAGGTCTTCCTAACCACCTTGGCAATGTGAGTGTCAAATAAGAGGTTACTGTCAACTTGGGTCCTTAGGTCTCTGATTACTTCTTCCGTACTTAATGGATTACCACCTATGTGGTAATTTGTGGGTACTTTGTTTTTCCCAAAGGGTATGACTATACATTTTTTGGCGTTCAGTTTAAGGCCATGGCTCTGGCACCAGTTATCCGTTTCTATGAGACCTTTCTGAAGGATGCTTGTGTCCGCTGGAGTATCAGTTATGGTGCCCAGTTTGCAGTCATCTGAGAACTTTGTCAGCCACAATCCTCCTATGTTTGCTTGCACCTCGGAAAAATAAATGCCGAACAAGAGGGGACCCAGGACCGAGCCCTGTGGGACACCGCTTGTGACTGGCTTAGAGCCTGACATGGCTCCAGCAATTCTGACCTTGTGGGTTCTGTCCTTGAACCAGTTTGCAACCCATCTTATGACATATGGGTTTACATTTAAGCTGGTGAGCTTGTCTATGATGCCCGAGTGATGTATTGTGTCGAAGGCTTTTGCAAGATCAAGGTAGGCTGTGTGAACTGCCTTACCCTCATCAATGGCCTTAGTGACTGTTTCAAAAAAGTCGACCAGGTTCAAAAGGCAGGATCTGCCCTTGACAAAGCCAAATTGGGCAGGATCCAGTGTCTGTAGGTCCCCAATGTCTTTGTTTATGAGTTCCATAATGATCCTCTCCATAGCTTTGCAGACCAGGCTCGTCAAGCTTATGGGACAGTAATTTCCAGGGTCTGTAGAAGCACCTCCTTTGTGGAGTGGGACCACTGTTGCTGTACGCCATTCTTTGGATACGTATCCTGTAGTAAGGCTAAGATTAAACAGCAGCCTTATGTATAGGTTCATAGGTTCATACTAGGCTATCTGCCCTGGGGCAATGATAAGCCCAGCCCGATTCAGTATGGCTTACGCCACCCCTTGATTTGAGTATACTGTGCCCTTTTTAAGGTTTAGTTTACTGTGCCTCTGTCTAATAGTGACACGGGAGTAAGCCCTGGGACAAACCTACGATCTCCCATCCACTTATAGGTTCATAGGTTCATACTAGGCTATCTGCCCTGGGGCAAGTGTGGGTTTAGTTCCTCTTGGAGTTCATGTAGCACGCAACCCGGGACACCGTCTGATCCCACTGATGCTGTTTTTTTAGCTTTGGAGAGGGCAGCTCTCACCTGGGCATCTGAGATGTCAGGGAGGCTACACTCTGCTGGGATAGATATTTCTCCTTTTGGAATTTGCACTGAACCTGTCTGCCAGTATGTTGGCAATGTCTGTGGGTTCAGTGTATTTTTTGTCATTTTGGACTAACTCTGAGAGTTTCCACCCAGGTTTCTAACATAACTAAAGAAGGCCTTGTGATTGTCTTTAGTGTCTTTTGTGATTTTTCTCTCAAAGTTGGCCTTGGACGATTTTATGAGTGATTGTAGTTTTTTGCTAGTACTGATCAGAGATGCCTTCCCTTTTGGGGATTTTGCTCTGTCATGTAGTAGCTTCCTCCTCCTGTTGTAAAGCTTGTTAATGGCTGGGGTCCACCAGACAGGATGCCTGCCTTTGGGGGAATGGGTCTTGGTTTTATTTGGGATGGCATGATCCATGCATTCTTGAAGGTGTCCATAGAAAGTGTTTATAAAGGATTCAGCAGTGTGGGCTGTGGTTTCCACTGGCCTAGGGGCCTTGAACTATACCACTTCAGTCTTAAGAAGTGTGAAGTCAGCTTTTGAGAAATTCTTCACTGTGGTCTTTTGTGCTGGGGGTGGGGGCAGGATGTGGATTTCCAGTGAGATTAATTTATGGTCTGATCTCACAAATGAGGGGTATACTTCCGGTGTGGAGCATTGTGTCCCCATGTTTGTGATGATCAGGTCTAGTATATTATCTCCTCTTGTGGGAGTGGTGACTACTTGTTCCATCGCATTTGAGTTTATGAATTCTAGGAACCTTTGGGCTAGGGTGTTGGGGCTTGAGTAATGCTCCCAGTCTATGTTTGGGTAGTTGAAGTCTCCCAATATGATGGTATTTGGAGAGACATTCATACTCTCC
>NC_056733.1:1459778952-1459796452 GCF_019279795.1 Protopterus annectens
TCAGGCATGCTTAATGGTGCCTAATGGTGTACACTACTGAAAGCAAGGGAAGTCCAGGAGAAACGTCTCTTACATTATGCCTTAGACACCTGCACATTGCCAGCTCATTGGAGAAATGGTGCCATTTCGAGGAGATTCTAAGGCAGACAGGTAGTGAATTCCATACTGCAAAGGCACTTTTACAGAACGTACACAAACTAGTGACAATTCTAAAAGAAAGCTATAATAAAGTTAGATAGTACCTAGCTTGGCAGATCTGATATTACTGTGCGTTGTTGAACCTTAACGTACTAACCAGAGAAAGTATTCACAGTGGCAGTGTATAAATAACAGCGAGAACACAAGTAGAATAGTACTTTCAGTAAAAAGTAGCCACTTTTGTTGTAAGGGAAAGACACTGGTACTCAGCGGTCCTAAGGCAATAAAGCAACAGGCCTTGTTTAATGCATTTTCTGCAGTAAGGTTTTAACAGAAGAGCAGTGTGAAAACAAAGGGATATATATAGACACACACACACACACACACACACACACACACACACACACACACACACACACACACACACATACACACACACACGCATATATATATATATATATATATATATATATATATATATATATATATAGATATAGATATATAGATATATATGTATATATTTCTATACATGTATATATGTATAGAAATGTGTGTATATATCTATATATCTATCTATATATATATATATATATATATATATATATATATATATATATATATATATATTTATTTGCCAATAAAGTGGGATGTGCACAGGTAAGTCTATACTGTTTATAGAAAAAGGTATGGGAAGAGGTGCAGTGTAAGGTCTGTTTGACTCCTCCCTACCACAGGCAAATAATAGCCAATAGTTTCAGATGGACTGTTCCCAAAGGTCAAAGGGTCATTGCAAAAATAGTCATAGCAGATGAAGCATACACTGACTTCTGGGAGGCCTTTGATACAGGGTCACATTAGGAGAATTGTAGGGTCAGAGATCTAGTTATGTTTGAGTGGAAACAGAGGGTAGTGATGGGACTTTTTCATGAGAAGTCAGCATACCTCTCAACCTCTTAGAGTAAGTAATCTGGACAAAGCCATAAACAGTGTGTGTGTATGTGTGTGTGTGTGTGTGTGGGGGGGGGGGCAAATGCCCAAAAATAGGGAACTTTTTTAAACATTGCTTTTGTAAACTTAGAAAGTTGATAGAATAACAGATTTTCCATTAGCAGGAATTGACTGAAGGGCATGAAGTCTGAAACCGAAAACCTTGTCATTATTTTCTGACTTCCCTCCTCAATGATTTGCCAGTAATTTGCCAGAAAAACAAAACTTTATGAGGAACAGACCAAAATATGAGGCGAACATGTAGACAGATGAGAGGTATGGAAGCCAGCAGTCAACTGAGTCAGGGGGTGTAGCCAGAAATTTAATTTTTTTTTACTCAGACCCCATGATGTTACCCAAACCTCAACCTATCATTTTTAAAATATGCTCACCCTTCAAAGTGTTACCCCTATACACTTCTGAAGGAGAAACACTATTTTCAGTTATCACTTATAACCATAAAATAGTATTTTTAAAGATTAATTCATTTAGGTTAAGCTTGCTTTGCCTATCTTTATACAACAGATACAAGTTTAGACATTTATAAAAGTTATGTGATCTTTGAATCATAAAGTTGCTGAGAGATGCTAAGAAAAAAATGAACTCACTTGAGTACACTGATTATGCCTAGCTATAGCCTTGAATTGAATGCAACAGACCTCAATACCAGTATATGTACTCACAAAATAGCAAGTTAATTTCTGTTGACCTATAACGTCATTGATGTCATTTCAGAGTTCATTTATGTATTTCATTGAAGTGACACAACAGCATCCCATCCTGAATGTTTCATACGTTTTTCCAAGCAAATGACATTTCATGTTTGATCCATATATAACTAATCTAATGACAAATCTTACCGGGGTTGTACACTACAGAAACCACCTGAATGCAGGTGGAGAACAGAAATGTTCAGCCAAGAAGATGAGTTACAGCAGATTACTTTTCATTGTTGTTCCCATGATTCCACAAGGAATGAAGCTGCTAACATTACTGAAAATCTGAAAGCAAAAGTGCTCATCTATAATAACATATCAGCTCACGTGATCTCACTAATCCATTGATACTGTACAACCATTCCCATCACAAATGTCTCTGTCAAGCCGCACACCAAAACACAGGATAGCAACTTTATCCATAAAAGGTTTCCGAGCTGCTCTCAAGAGCAGACCAGAAAATTACTTAGTGAAAACAGACACAAATATGTCATCGAAAAACTGCAGGACAATGGCACAAACCTGGTCTTAATTACTACTACTACAACACTAAATATGACTGATCTACTCATACCCCAACTGTGAACATTGAATGGGATATTTCCTATGCCTTCAGCTATCTGTGAATAGCAGTTTACCATGTATGGCCACTTGGGTACAACTTCAAATACCCAAATAGCCCCTCTGGTGTATTACCTAATGAGTTGCAAGATGGAAAATGCCCACAGTGGGATATTTTCTACTCTAGAAGAACTGACTGAACCCTCGGTGCAGAACTCGCTGTACAGTATGTGCTGATAGGGTGGGAAGATGGGAAGATGGCATAATGGTTAAGGTGTTTACCTTGCAGACACAAGGTGAAGGGTTTGATTCTCACATGGGGTAATTGGCTAGGTTTAAATAAATGGCCCACAAGGGCAGTTAGCCTAGTACTAATCTATGAACCTATGAACCTATAGGCTTTGAAGAGGGTCATATCAATATAATATGAGAAAATATTCCAGAAGCGACACCAGATTGTTGCCACTTTAATTTCTTGCAGCTGATTTGAAGACTGATCAAGTGTCACAAATCAGTGCACCAATACAGATCATCTACAGGTGGTCAGCTACATTTTAAATGTGTATCAGCTCTTGCTTATCCACTCAAATAGACTATATTACTTGCTTAAGATAAGCTGAAGCCAAACATGCCACCATAAGCAGCTCCAGTCTTAATCTTAAAGTGATTTGAGAACATTTATGTTCCCTGAGAATAAAATAAATACGGGACAAGATTCTCATGAAATAAAATTCTACCAATATATCTATTAGGTTTCTAGAGCATGTGTGAATGGAGTACCCAGGAGCTCATTAGGACCCAAAGCACATAAAAAGGGATGTCAACTTGGAGTATATAAGCCATTAACAACAGCTCACATTGAATAGAATTATTACCAGCTCTGTATCTGAGCAGAATACGGTCAGTGAGCTCAGGGAAAATGCTCACTCTGCCTATTTAACCAAAAAAAGAGATGTATTTTGATAAATGAATGAACTCCAAAGAGGTAATACAGCATCAACATGCATTTTATAACATTGGTTTCCACTAAGTAGTTGCCCACAGACATTTTCGTGAGATAAACTAGCACCAGTGCCACTTCAATGACACACAGTAAAGCCTACACTGTACATGCGTAACGCAGTTGTTCACCATCTGCACACGTCAACTAAATATTTGATCATTTCTGCTGCAATACAGTAAATGTATGTTATTCTGCATTACGCGTAATGCTTTCCTTCTGCAATACTGATTCAGAACATTCTTATTCAACAATTTCTGCCTAGTAATTGTTGCCTTTTGGGTATTTGATCTCTGTGTTTTCTGTTTCAGTCAGATTGTTTCTGAGATTTTGCAAATAATTTTTATGTATGTGTGTAAGTAAGATTGTGTGTTTTGCATAGTCTAGCGTGCTTTAGTACTTGTAGTGGTCAACATGAGAATGATCTGGCTAGAGTTTTTTTAAGTAGGAATTTTTGGCTCCAATTGCATGGTGGAGCAAATTATAAAATGCATGTTTCTTTGGAATCCTTTTAGCATTTCTTATATGAACCAAAGAGACAGATTACTTGCCTTGCATGTTATTCCAAAGAAAGATTGACAGAGTCGCAGCCTGCTGTAATAAAATATAATGTACCTCTCCCTTTCTTGCTTTCAACTGTGAAAATACAAAGAGACCAATGACTACAGGCTGCCTTGCTACTCTGTAAGTATTTGAAGAAAGACAAACTTTCCATGGTGAAAATACACGTTTACTGTTTGATTTTATCACTGATTTGGAAACAGGTCTGTTAGGATTGGGTTTGAGTTGCCGTAAAATGTAGATGTGGCAACCTGCCAATAAATAGAGCCCTGGATTGCTACTTTTATAATATTACTATGAGTATAAACTTAAAATGAAGTTTAAATCTTGAAAACATCAGAAGTTTGTCATAGGGTTCATGTTGGTGAGGACTGCAAGGAATGGGTAACAGTGGAATTGTTATGGAGATTGACTGTGGTGACGTCAGTGTGACCTACTTCAGCAAAAACATAGTCACCCATTTCCTATTTCTGAACTCTGGCACACAGTAATTTCCTTTCCTCATCAGCACAGACCAGTCCTACAGGATCTAGCTGTACTCCATCTACCTGTTGTCATGACATTCTATAGCAATGCTAGATGAAACATACATTACTGGCTATCATGGTCAAAACCAGAAAGCAGTGTTTTGAGCAGGTGTAAAAGAATTAGGCAAAAAATCTGAGGCAAATAGCTAATCCTAGAAATAGGCAAAAAATCTGAGGCAAATAGCTAATCCTAGAAATAAGTGGTGTGTTTGCCAATGACATGCTGCTGTTTTTAATTTGTTTATCCCAGGCTTTAAAATTTAAATGGAAGTGATGGAAATGTTGTATTGAAACATATACACATATTTAATAGGTTTAAAATACATTATCTCAGATTTCTGTAATGTTATTCCTGTGACAGTTATTTGTAAGTGTTCATTGAGCACAAAAAGGTCAACATTACTGTTGATGTGTGACATCAGTGGTCATGTTTAAGATTATATAACTGTTACTCATAATCATTATCATCAACTCCCTTTTTCCCATTTTCGACATGGAGTCCGGATGTTGTGTCAACTGTTGCCATCTCTTTCTCTATTCAATGCCACTCTCCTGCCTTCTTAAACACTCATGCCTGACTGTCGCAGGTCTTCTCTCACACAATCCAGCCACCTGTTTGCTGGATGTCCTTGTTTCCGCTTGCCTTCTTCCTGTCTGTCCCAAATCTTCTTCACCAGATTGTCTTCTGCTTTTCTGCACATGTGCCCGAACCATGGTAATCTGATCTTTTGACCTTTTCTGCAGATGGAGCTACTTTGGCTTCTGCTCCGATGTCCTCATTTATTCATCTGTCCCATAATGTGCATCCTACAACCCATCTGAGGCACTTCACCTCCATCACCTCTAGCTTCCTCAGCTACTTTGCCTTTACTGCCCAGGTTTTTGTACCATACAGTAGCACTGGTCGCACCACTGTCTTGTACATCTTACATTTTAGCTTCTTTTGCATTCTTCTGTCATATACTATACCTGACACTGTGCCAGTTGACTGTATTCCCCTCTGATTCTAGTTTTGACCACCTCATTCAGTCTTCCCTTCTCCTCTACCACCCCTCCCAGATACATGAAGCTGTTTAGCTGTTCCACTGTTTTCCCTTCTATCTTAATTCTCATTTCCTTCTGATTTCCCATATTTGCTGCCATTACATCTGTCTTATCTGTACTCAGTTTCATCCCATGTGCCTTCAGTTTTGCATTCCATTCCCCTATGCTTTTCTGAAGTTCTTGCTCAGTCTGCCTGTAATGCCACATCATCTGCACACAGCAGCTTTGTTGATCTGTTCCTTCTGACCTGTTTGCTAGTGTAGTCCATCACCAGTATGAACAGCAGTGGGCTCAGAGCTGAATCTTGATGCACACCCAATCCCACTGGGAACCCTTCTGTGAGACCGAACATTGTTTGTACTAATGCTACCAATGTTTATGGGACTTTAAACCACCACCACAGCACTGCCCAGATCAGCTTTCTTGGGACATTGTCATCTGCTTTCTCCAAATCTAGGAATGCCTAGTTGGACTCTCCTCATCTCAAGCTTCTTCTTAACTGTCTCACTGCAAGCATTGGGTCAGTCATGCTGTACCCTGATCTGAATCCGAACTGCTCATCTCCCATCTTACTTTCTACTGCTCTGCATATGTGTTTATCAATCACCCTCTCCACAACTTTCATGCAGTGTGACAGGAGTTTGATACCTCTGTACTGCCCACAATTGTGGATGTCCCCTTTTTTCTTGATCACTGGCACAAGTATGCTTATTTTCCAGTCATATGAGATATGCCTTTCTCTCTACACTGATATAAGTACCCTCAGGAGACATTTCTCCCCTGTCTCACCCAATATCTTTATAATACCTGCTGTGACCTCATCTGAACCTGCTGCTTTCACTGACTTCATTTTTCTTAGTGCTGTTCTTACATCTTCTATAGTGGTCTCCTACTCTTCTCTCATCGTAGGTTGTGCCTAAGGCAGTACAGCTTCTGTGGGGTTTCTTCATTCAGAAGCTGCTGGAAGTATTTCTTCCATTGCCTTTAATATCCTGTGGACTGGTATGCAGGTTGTTGCTGGCATCCCTTATGAAGTGTGTCTGACAATCTTCTTTATCTTTCTGTCTTTGCCTTGCAACCTGATATAGTATATTTGTGTCACCTAGTGACTCACTTTCTAAATGCTGGTAGAGTGTCTCCTGTGCCTTGTTCTTTGCTATTGCAACTCCTACCTTAGCCTGTTTGTTAGCCAACAAGTATTGTTTCTTAGCCTGGTCTGTGTTTTCTATCTCCCACTTTTTCTTGCACTCCTTCTTTCTTTTGATGACTTCTGGACTTCTGTATTTCACCACCAGCTTTCTTTTTGTACCTAATTTCCATACCTGTCTCGGCTGCGTATTTGTTCTGTAGTCTTCACACATGCTGTTTTAAGGCACTGCAATTCTTCTTCAACTCCACCTATTTCTTCTTCTTCTTGAGGTGCTAGTGCCCTGAGTAATTCCTTGAACTGTTGTGCTTTCTCTCCAGTCAACTTCCAGGTCTTCAGACTGGTCTCTGTTGACCTTAGACCCCATAGAGTAGCTAGATGGGGGGTGAGAGGGGCAGTCCGCCCCAGGCGGCAATTTTGAGACTTGTACTACTTTTAATTAAAAAAAATGTTTTTTAAGGGTGTTCTTCTTTATCGTGTCCTGTTCTTCTGGTCTGGTCACCTGCATCATATCTGTGCAACATCCACCTGCCCGTGTAATTTTAAAATGCAGTACAGGGGAGTTCTTATTGCTCACCAGTTCACAAAGTAAAGTTTTGTTAGTGTGAGCCGATCATTTTTGCTGTTCACTAAGTAAGGGGAGTTTGCTGCTTAGTAATTAGTGTGTGCCGATCATATAGTAAAATAGAGAAACACCGACAGGGTAAATTACCAAGCAAACAAAACAGAATCCAATAAAAAATGAAAGTTTGGTACACCAAGACAATCGAAGCCGACCACAAATTCAAGTATAAAATCCTTTAATTTGCAAAATCAGTAAGCACTTTCACGTTTATGTAAAACGTTTCATCAGACTTTCTGAAAACCATGAGTAACAAGTCTGCTTAAATAGTACTTAAGAACAATCAAACAATTAAAAATCAATTGCTTCTTAAAGTGTCTGTGTTCATAAAATCCTACATTTGTAAAATGTAATGTTAAATAATCAAAAAAATCTGATGAGCAAGAATATAACATCATAGCTTCATGGTACCAGTATTACATAAAATAAACAATATAACAACCAATTATACATGGTTCATAAAATCTCTATGTGCAAAAATTATCTATGTTAAAAAATACGAAAAATCTGAAAATACACATGGATTTCATAATGCTGTATAATAACAAGCAAAAAAAGGAGGGTCTAACAAAAAATTTATGTTTTAATGCACAATCTTTTAGAAAGGGTTTAAGGGAAACCCTTTCATTCAAACCATGGCCTTTATCAGCTTGTAGCCTAATAATCCATTTCCCTTCCTCTTTTTCAGTGTGATTACCTATGTCTCCTAGTCTCACTGTAGTAGCAATAAATTCTAAAACTAAAAATTTGAAATGATGTGAAGTATTGTTATTAATAACATGTCTGGCTATCACATTATTCTCATTTTCTTTATTGATGGCATATATGTGTTCTCTTATTCTTTCTCGTAGTGTTCTGTTTGTTTTACCTACATAAAAGCTATGACATTTCTGACAAGTAGCGAGGTAAACAATGTTCCTAGTTCTGCAATCTGCATAGTATTGAAACTCATATTTTATATGAGTGTCTGGATGTATAAATATGTTTGTGCTGGCTATGTAAGTACATTGATTACAATGATGACAAGGAAAAGTTCCTGTTCTGATAGATGGCTTGGGTCTCTGACTTCTGTGTTCGTAACATAAAATCTGATTCAAAGATTTGGTGTTCTTATAACAAAAACTAGGAACAGTGTCAGCTAACTTCTCAACATCTTTATCTAATAATAGTATATTCCAATTCCTTTTAATCAGTTGTGTCACTTTTTTGTTCCTGTTTGTATATGGAATAAGAAATCTATTCGAAGTTCTAGTGGAACTTAGTATTTTTCTGATTTGTGTTGGTCTACCTCTCTTAATGAAAGGTTGGCCTGTTGTACTTCGTTCTACTTCTCCTAATATGTATAAATCCTTCTGATGGTAACCTCTTGCGACAAATTCTGTCTTCATGTCTAAAATAGCATCTGAGAACACATTATTATCACTGATTATGCGGGAAGCTCTAAGTGCCTGGCTCTTAACTATATTTTGATGAATGTGTGCTGGATGCATACTATCTCGGTGTAAAAAGGCATTCCTTCTACAATCTTTCTTAAAAACTTCTGTAGTAATCGTGTTTTTACACTTCTTTAATAATACATCCAAAAATTCAAGCTGCGTCTGTGAATCCTTGCCAGTTAAAGCAAGGAAGGTTGGGGTGCCATTAATATAGGTAATAAAATCATTCAATGTTAGTAGGTCTCCTCTCCAAATGAGAAAGACACCGTCTACAAAACGTCTATAGTATTTGATGTATTTTGAAAAAAACATGTGCTCTAAGATATATGTGTGTTCCCAATGTGTCAATACCAAATTGGCATAAGAACTGGCACATGGTGTGCCCATTGCCACACCCGTGACCTGCAAAAAATATCCCTTATCATATGTGAAGATGTTATTGTTCAATATTAAATCCATTAACATTGTGATTCTAATGATGTTGTCATTAGTAAACCCCTTCTGTGTTAAAAACAGCCTTAGGTATTCAATGCCAATGTCATTGGGTATAGTAGTGAAAAGCGACGTGACATCTAACGTTACCATGAAGTCATCATCCTTCATATAATCATCATCAATGTATGTCACTAAAGTCTCTAGAAAATGTTGTGTGTCTCTCAAAATAGAGTCAGTAGACTCTACTACAGGCTGTAACTGTTTTTCCACAAAGATGGACATGGCTTCTGTGAGCCATCCTTTACTGGAAACAATCGGTCTTAAAGGAGAGTTTATCAAGGTTTTGTGCACCTTGGGTAGCCCTCTAAATGTGGGTACAAGGGTTTTTTCTTTCAATAGATATTTATACAAATGTTCATCAATGATGTTGCACATCAACATATCATAGAGATCATCGTATACCCTCTTAATCAATGCATCCAATTGAGCAGTGATTAAACATTTATATGGCTCAGTGTTTAACAACGTTATTTATGGTCACATTATAAAAATCAGCATCTAATAATACAACTGCTCCCCCCTTATCTGCTTGTCTAATAACAATAGAGGAGTTATTCTGAAGTGTTTTCAAGGCATGTCTCTCTATTTGCTTAAATTATAAAACTCTGGTTTAGGTTTCTGTTGATCAAGTTGGAAAGCAGTCAACAAATCTCTCTCACAGGCTTTTCAAAGCTGTCAATTAAAGGGTGCGTCAAAGGTGTGTAAGAGGAGGGCCTCTTAAAAACATATACATCATCTATACCATTGTCATTATCTTTGTAATGTAGGGAAAGTGTTAAATTCCTAGTAAAGCATTTCAAATCAATAATTAAATCTACAACATCTACATACTGTGAAGGGATAAAAGATAATCCCTTACTTAAAACTGCTGTCTCTTCTTTCATTAAATCATAATTGGATAAGTTTATTATAAGTTCCAATTTACCGGTTTCAATGACTTCTTCTGAAATTCTAGTTGTGCTTCTTCCAGCGAGGCTTTCCGTTTTCTCCCTGTGTACTGTGGACTCAATGTGTGCCGTTGGACCTGCCAAAACAGAAGGGGAAAAGGGAACAATGTCAAGTCACCCACTGGCATTTTTGTGCGAGAAGTCTGGGGAATTTCTTTCCTTCTAATGACAAGTTGTGAAGGAACAGTTGGCCTGTTGTTCTGCCTGAGCTGTAAGCTCAGCAGAAGTCTCCGTGTTGGCGGAATCCATCTCTACATTGAGGGACGAAAATGAAGTTACATCAGACAATAATGACGGTTGAACAGATGTTATTGTAGATTGTCGTCTCTCTGAGGGGCGGAAGGTGTTCCCTCTACGTACTTGTTCCCTCGGCCATGAAAAAATGTTCCCTTTGAGGAAATCGGAGCAATCCCTCTCTAATTTCTTTTTCTTGGCTAACATAAGTCTACTGCCGATCATAGTTTGCTGCTGTCACTCATTTCATTTTGCTGCAATTATTGTCCACTGGGGGGGGGGTTGTGAGTTTGCTATAATGAGTGTGTGCTGCTGTCAACTATTCAATTTTGCTTTTTCTTTAGTAATTAGTGTGTGCCAATTCCATTTTGCTGCTTCTTTAGTTTTGTGTGTGTGTGTGTGTGTGTGTGTGTGTGTGTGTGTGTGTGTGTGTGTGTGTGTGTGTGTGTGTGTGTGTGTAATGTTCCCAGCTATATAAACCTGGTGGTTAGTGTTACTCAGGCTCAAACCCTGTACCGTAGGTACAAGGAACAAGAGCCTGAATTCTCTACCCATACCACCACTTGGGATTCAAGGAGTTGAGTCCATAGCTCTCAACTGTCCAGATTTTCACAGAATGTCTGGAATGTTTGGCTTATACTTTTGGTCTGTACCTAGCACTTAAAATTTGTGTTTTTCTGGCAAATCAGTGAGAACTGAATTCACTAAATAATGATAGCCATTTAAGTTTCAGTCTTCCTATCTTTCAGAAAAAGCATGGTAATACAAATCATTTTATTCTAGCAATTTTCTAAGATTATGCAAGCAATGTTTAAAATGTGTCCCTGGTTTTGGGCCTCTGTCCCCGCCCCCTCCCAATACATTTTGGCTTTTCCAGATTTCCTGTGCTGCAAAGTTGAGAGATATAGTTGAGTGTCAAGTAGATTTTACAAGAAGCTGAGAACTTCAGGGGAAGAGAAGTTTAGTACTGCTTATGCTAAGTCTGTTTGCAATGTTAGTGTCACAACAGGTAGTATACTTACTTTTGATGCAGAAGGCCGTGGGTTCTACTCCCACAGTATGTAGATGGATTGCTGATAGTGTACTGTGTTGTACTTTTAAGGGGGTGGATGCTGCAATCCTGAGAATGTCCTCCTTTGGCACGATGCCAGGGTAATCCTATGGGCTAGGCTTGTAAAGGCTCCACGGCCATTAGCCTAGTACACACCTATGAACCTATGAAGGAGATACATAGTAACTATGAACCTATTATCAGTTTGCTATCAATTTCCTATTACAATATTACTAGCTTATCATTTTTTAATGTAACATAGGCAATGTATTCTTCAAGGGCAAGAGGCACTTTATTTGTAGATGAAACAATAAAATATAAAGCTGCTTGCTAGCAGCAACTTCTTCATTAGTTACAGATCTCTTTAATGTGGAATTATTTAGATGACTTTTATTTCTGCAGAGATTGTGCATATTTATCGATATTGGTGGATTGAAATGACAGAAGTTTGAGTATACTTTTGTGATGGAAATGTTCTGAATTGGGCAGTTTTGTCATTATTGGTTCATACATTTTGTTTCATTGCTTACTGGGAAAATGTTCAAAACAATAAATTTAAAACACACTGTAACAAGTGTGCTGTATTATACAAGGAATATAATACAATCAAGAAGGTGAATCAAAGAACACATGTATGTTTGCATGGTCCTAGATATGTGTGTAAGGGGCCTATGATTTGAAAGCAGGCCAAAGGTAAACTTTATCCACCACTGGCCAGATGTATTTTCTTTGAATGTGGGTTTGAATGCTGTTTCAATGAATGTGAGTTTCAAGGGGTTAGAAGTTTTAATGCTAAGTCTGTTTTCATTGTGAGACGGTATTGCTTTGTTTAGCAGATGTCTATCAGTGTTTGTGCTATAACTTTTAAAATGAAATCCAAATAACCGAATAACCATTGTAGAAGTAAAGCATAAACAGAGTTGCCATATTCCTAAAGGGACAGGTAGGGAACCAAAAAAATGATCTTTCATGCAGAACAGCAGGCAGTTACGCATTAAACAGAAGTAGCTCCACTTTGCGATTTATGATGGTATATGAGCCAATCAAAGGGAAGATAGTGGAACAGGTAAACAGCTTCAAGTATCTGGGAGGAGTAGTTAAGGAGAAAGGTAGTCTGAATGAAGAGGTCAAAGCTAGAATCAGAGGGGCTGCAGCCAACTGGCATAGAATATCAAGTGTAGTCTATGACAGAAGAAGCTGAAAAATAAGGTGTACAAGACAGTGGTCTGACCAGTACTACTGTATGGTAAAGAAACCTGGGCAGTAAAGGCAGAACAGTTGAAGAAGCTAGAGGTGATGGAAATGAAGTGACTGAGAAAGGTGATAGGATGCACACTGTGGGACAGATGAAGAAATGAGGACATAAGAGCAGAAGCCAAAGTAGCTCCAATTGCAGAAAAGATCAAAGAGAACAGATTACGGTGGTTTGGACACATGTGTAGAAAAGAAGAAGACAATCTGGTGAGGAAGATTTGGGACAGACAGGAAGAAGGTAAGAGGAAGTGAGGACATCCAGCAAAGAGGTGGATTGATTGTGTGAAAGAAGATCTGCGACAGTCAGGCATGAGTGTTGAAGAAGGCGGGAGTGTGGCACTGAATTGAGAGTGCTGGCGACAGTTAACATGATACCCCAACTCCATGTAGAAAATAGGATAAAGGGGGCTGATGATGATGATGATGATTCTTTCACTTATTGTATAATTTATTAATGCTAGATGTCCACCAGGATGGTTTGCTTTTTCTTGGGGGTCTTGCTTTAATCCTATCCATCACAGCTGTGGCTATACATTTGTGTAGATGTTTATATAGGGCATCATTGTATACCTTACTATAGCCATCAATGCCATCTGTGGAAACTGGAGCTTAGAAGTTGATTACACCCTCTCTTAGGAGGATATAGTTAGCTTTGGTGAAGTTTTTTAGACTGGCTTCTCCTTTGTGGAGTTCTAGTGCTGTTTCTAATTCAAAAATTACTGATTTATGGTTGGATTTAACCAATGTGTGCCCTATACTTGAGGTGTTACATCAGTCACTCATATTAATGAGGACCAGGTCTAGAATATTAGAGCCCCTTGTGGGTTAGTGTATTATTTGTTCCAGGACATTTGAGTTAACAAAGTCCAGGAACTTTTTTCAAGTGAGTTTGGGCTCATATAAGTTTCCCAATTAATGGAAGGATAGTTAAAGTCAACCATGACTAGGGCATTAGGTTGTACCTTAATTGTCTCAAGTAGGTCTAAATAAGCTGTGTGGGCATCTTGGTTCATGGAAGGGGACCTGTAACTGATGATAACCTGAAGGGGAGGTCATACCCACAGTAATTTGGACTTGGAGTAACTCTATAGAGTTTTCTTGTGTAACCAGTGTACAGGTGTATTTATCTTTAATGAAGAGAGATGCTCCACCTCCTTTGGTTCTCACACCTTCAATTTGCGGTCTGAAAGTGTAGAAGGCATTGTACCCTTGCAAGGTTGAGGTACTTTCTGCAGCCGTGAGCCAGGTTTCTGTGACTGCACAGACATCAACATCTTCCAAGGAGAGGAGTACTTCCAAACAGTGCAGTTTCTGGTTTAAACTCCTAGTGTTTAGCAGCATAACCCTGAGTTTCATTGTGTTTGATATTTTCACGTCGGGAATTTTGTTGGTGTGACCTTGCCTAAAAAGGCATTATGGGGAGGCAAGTGCCTTAGCTGGCAACCAAAAGCCTATAGATGCCAGGTAAAGACCATCTCTGGCAAAGCTGCTTGGTCTATCTATCATGTCATCCCAGGCTGACAGGAACTGGATCCCCTTAGAAGACACCAGAAACTAAGCCAATTATTGAAGTCAATCATTTTCTGTTTATATTGTGGTATCATCCTAGGTGAGGGTAAAATACTGCTCAAAGCTAGGGGCATACACACCTGGGACTCATATTCAGAGACCACAATAATGTCTCTCTTCGTATAGTTCAGAGAGGTATGTCAAGTCATTCGCACCAACATGAACTATGACAGAGTCATAAAAGTACTTGTTGTTGAGAGACTTTAGTGCATATGTGATCTGGTGAATCCTTGCACCAGACAGGTATCTGAACATAACCTTCTCCTTGTTCAGTCTGGTGAGTGAGGCATCTGTATGTCTCACTACAGTCACCTATAACTAAAACATTTGGAATAGAGGTGCATTGCCTTAAGGGCTTATTTGGTGAGACACAGGTGCTAGAGTTTTTATGAGTATTGGGTGCTTTGGGTGTTGTGTTAAGTGTAATATGTTTGTGTTTCGGAGGTCTCTGGTATTTAGGTAGATTTCTGGAGAGTACTCCTGCATATGAAGGTTTATGTATTGGGTGCATATTACAAACAGGAGTTGTGGTGTGTGAGCTGACAACCTGTTTAATGTTGCTGTTCTGGGTGCTAGAGTGCAGTGATTTCAGATTCTTAGTGTAGAAGCATCCATCCCAAATTGTACTTGAGTGATTTAGGAATAAGGGGTTGTCAGTGTACATCAGGCAGTTGCTACACTGCCTCAAAAAACATGTCTACCAGGCTGGTAAGAGAAACAAAGGAAACTTACAGTCCATAATGCAAGGTTTAAAATGTATCTCAGCAGATCAGGCAGGGAGATATTTTAGGGTGATTAATCAATGGGGTATACAGTAGGAGGTCTGTAACAGAGGGGATCTATAGGGTCTGATGTTAATAGGTAAGAGGTAAAATTTCTGCTGTGAGGTTCACTGAAGAGCTGAAAGCTATTCAAGAACTGCTCTCCTAGATAACAGTTGCTTCTAAGGGAAAATACTTCTACTGGCACTTTTGCATCTATAACAGCCACGTGTTACCCCCCCCCCCGTGTGGTACTGTGCGATTGTGCACTATATGCAAGAAAAAGCAAAGCAGATAATACAAAGAAACCTTCAAACTGAGCCCTGCACCAGTGAAATAGCCCTGAACCAGTAGCCTTCAATTAGATAGTCCTATTGTACTCTCCTGACATGAGGGTGCAGGGGGGTTTCTCATAAAAAAGATGTCCTGATTTTCAGTGGTCAACCTACAAACAGAACTGAATTCATCTGGTCTAAATCCAGTCTATACTATGGCCAACAGAAGTGCAATGGAACAACAGAAAAAAGCAGGATATTTATTTATTTTTTGAATTAAATAAGCAACAGTGTAAAAGACAGCACAGTTTTTCTTGAATTAATAATTGCAACAGAATAAAACAGCAGAAACAGCTTTTTTCTTAAATTAAGAAAAGCAGCTGTTGGTATGGAATACAGATAAAAGTGCATCAAATGCAGTAGTAAAATACATTGCAGAGCAGCAGCAAACAGCAAACAGTACATTATTTTAAACTGCAGAAGTACAGTCACAGTATATAAGAGACGTGCAAAGAAAAAATACTTAGAGCCCTTTTGTGGGTTCCCAGCTCAGAAAAAAACATATAAGCATCTACAGAAACTCAGCCACTAGATGAATAATCCCAGTCCTCCTAATGTAAAAGCACAGTAAGAGAGTGTCCCGAGTGAAGGACTACCGGGAACAAACAAAGATACGGATATAGCAGTGTAACTTAAACAGCTCATAAAAGTGTGATTATTCAGTAAAAGTGCTTTGCTTTGTATAAATGAGCCAAGAGCCACTCAATTGTACAGAATTTATAAAGGTACTAAAAACAAGATAAGCTGATTAATAAGCTCTCCAGCCAATAAAACTACATGCAGAAATCTCAAGTGTTTCTTCAACCAAGACAGACCAGGCTACCTCCCAGTGCACTAGAAGGAAAATCCACTGAGCTTGATGAGAAAACAAGTGCTTGCTAGAGTGTAAAGATACACTACTTTATCCAACAGCTCACTAGATAATGAATTCAGATGAAGTAAATCAGTACAACAGACAATAAGAGGCAAAGTGTACTTTTTCAATAGAAGCCCAAGGAAATTCAAATAAATAATTCAAATAAAAAATTTCAAGATATTCACAGCAGTGTAGAAAGGGAGGAGCTTTATTAAGCTCAATTTACAGTAGGGGTGGGAAGCTTAAAATCACCAAGTTTAAAAAGACCAACAAACTTGAGGGGGGTTTGGAAATCCTAGTCTAACAGGGAATCATCAGCAGTGCTATACCTTGTGCAGGCTTGAAATCCTTCAGACAAAGACAAAGGCCCAGAATTTCACTTTGTATTTAAGTATCACTCGGGAGACAATTCAAATTACCAATGAAAAAACATGTGAAATATGAGCCTAGATAATTTATGTGTCTGTTTCTCACACAGAATAAAATCACCAGGCCAATATTTGTTAATACAGAAAACAAAATGGAGCAGGTAAGACAGAAAAGAAGACATAAAATCACCAGGCCAAGATTTCTTAAAACAGAATACAAAATGGAGCAGGTAAGACAGAAAGCAGCTCTAGTAGTCAAAGACAAAAAAATGTTGGTTTACTTTCTCACCCAGTAGGGAATCACCAGCAGTCATGGTACAGTGGGAATTGTTGTGTTTCTTTTTTCCCCACTGTAGTGTAATCTTGAAATTTGTATACATAATTAGCATGGGTGGCGTAGGGGGGCTTGCCCCCCTGAAAAAACAAAGATATTGTGTTTTTTTAGTTGTTGTTTGTTTTTTTGTTTTTTTTTTCTTTTTCAAGCTTCTTATAGGTTCAAAGGTCATAGGAGATTTCTAGGTTAACAGCTTAAGAGCTCTTACAAGCCTAGCCAATATAACCTAATTTTACCCAAAATATGGCCCCTAGTAGCTAGAGGATGGCATATATGTATGCCTATGCATTGAGTATCTTATACATTGCCCCTGTACATAAGGGAAATAGGCACTACCCTAGGTGTGCATTTGTGATCCCCATCCAGTGATCCAGACCGTGTTTGAAGAGGGCCAGGGAAGGCCTCTGCTTAATATGAATAGGAAGCCTGTTCCAAAAAGGGGCAGTCTCTAAGACATACACATCTGTCTCCCCAGTATGTTTTGTTTAAGTCACTAAGTTTAGATCCCTAGATTGAGTGACCCTTGTGCTGTTTCACTTGCAGATGTGTAGCAGCTC
>NC_056733.1:1459801452-1459898952 GCF_019279795.1 Protopterus annectens
TAAGAAAAACCTTCCTTTAACACTACCACTATACAAGGCACACTCAGACCACAAATACACGCAATAACATCACTGCATCTACCCGTCTTACCTAACCCTGACCCTAAAATACACACACTTGCACACATACAAAACCTGTCACCTGGCTCCCTATTGAAATGTCGTCATTGAAATACTGAGTGGCAACAAACCGGGAAAAAAAAACAGACTAAAAACACAGGAGAAGTGCAAATTCCAAAAATCACTCTTCCCCTTTAAATGATATTTAGTCTTGAGAAATGAGCTAAAGCAACATTTATAAAAGAAAAGCACAGAAATATGATATAAAGGAACTTGAGCAGGAGAGGTGTAGACATTACTGGAAATAGATGAAGTGTCAGCAATAAAATATGAACAAATAAGAACAAAGTTTACTAATTAATACTTTAGAAGTCTAAAGCTAATATTGAAAACTGCACTGACATCTAGGAATAAAGTCCACCCTATAAATCAATTTGTAGTTCCTGTTCTAACTTGTAGCTATGATTGACTGACCTCAAACAGTATTGAATTAGCTGGGCAAGAAAACAAGAAAATTGCTTCACACATCAAATTCTATATAAAAATAATGCATATCAAGATTTTACATCCCCCTGACTCCCTATTGAATTAAATAAGGGCCTTCTCAGTATTGACTACATGCATATAGAGGTAACCATTTGAAATGTTAGGACGTTGGAGCAACTTCTGAAATACAGAAACTGAATGGCTGAAATAATGGACTTACATATATCAAGTTTAATATGGCCATTTCCCATAATATTCCCATTTCTCTGTGGTATGGCAATCATGGAGTTAGTATATATAAGTTCAGGGGTATGGGGTCTTACCTACCCCCACATCAGGAGTGCCCCCCTGCAAAAAATTATTTTAAAAGAGAAAAGCAATGTTCAAGATTTGCATTTCAGTAGGGAGCAGCATGTAGATCAGCAATCATGGGACTGCGTGCATGTTTGCTGACCTCATCAGATCCCAGCATAGTGAAAGCTGTAGAGCATGAAGAGAAGAAGTCTAAGATGGCATCCTCCTTTTGTTTAGCAGAAGCATTTTGGAGAAGATCGGGAATGGAAATCAAACCAGAAGTAGACTTGAGTCAGGCAGCCACTAAAAGCACCAACAAACAAAAGAATATAAAGATAAGGACCAGAAAAAAAAGGAAAAAAATGGAAAATCCACAGATATAGAGGTAAGTATAGAGAACGTCTAAAATAACCTCATGTAAACTTAGATTTGAAGCAGGAATGGCTAAAAAAGGTGAATGTAAACCAAAAGATGAAATGCTAATAATGGCACACCCAAGACAGTTGGCTGCATACAATTTTATTTATAAAGTATGTACAAGAAGTAGTAGAAACTTTCAAATGCAAGTTCTGTAAAACAGAACTGGAAACATTTGCACATGTTGTTGCCAGGTGTAGTTACAGAGTTCATTGCTGGGTGTGATTATACTCATGACTGAGGGTCTGTATATTAAAAGGCACAATAAGGAGGCAAGACTGTTGCAATGGGGATTGCACAAACACTACAATATAGAAGTAGTTGAGAATCATTTGAAACATGAACCATACGGCATTAAAGAGAATGATGAAGTTTATAAAACATGGGATCACCCATCACCAACAGCTCAAAAAAACAAATGTGAAAAAAAACAGTTACAGTAGTCAAAAAAAAAAGTAGCATTGATCATAGAAATTTCTATACCCAATGATTACAGTGTCTTACATACTGAGAGTTACAAAGTCATAAAATACCAGGATTTGCAAGCAGAAGTGAGAACAATGTGGAAGAAAGATATGCAGTTCAAACAGTAGTAGCAGCAGCAAGGCTAATAAAAAGAATATGCAATTCTGTTTACATTGCTGCTACTGAGAAGAGTACTCTTGACTAACACCAAAGACTGAAACGATACTGATATCATGCACTTTAATTATGCCCCGACATGGGAAAGGGTCTGTTCCCATCAAGGTATGTAAAAATCCTAAGCATTTGGAGAAATTAATTTGTGATAACTCTTTGAAAACTGATTCAGTTGTTAGGGACCCGGGCACTTTCACTAAGAGCAAATTATCCTTTGATCACTATGTACCTGCTATTGTTAAGAAATCCTTTTACCTCGCCAGACTAATCATCCCCCACTACTACTCTCTCATCAGGTCCATAATAAACTATAATGGCCCTTTGATATGTACTTGTCTGAGGATATTACCCAGCTTGAGAGACAATGGTATATCCTCACTAAGATAATCAAGGGCATGTCTTCCCTGAGCTACCCAGACCACTTTAAAGTGCTCCCTTTCTCTTTTCTGTTTCCTACAGACTCTTGAGAGGTGACATCTGTCTGGCCTACAGAGCTTCAAAGGATTCAGCGACAGCCTACACATCTGTAAATAACTTCCACTGAAACATAAATAGGACCTGCTGGTGATAGATAGATAGATAGATAGATAGATAGATAGATAGATAGATAGATAGATAGATAGATAGATAGATAGATGGCTAGATAGACAAATACATAGATAGATAGATAGATAGATAGATAGATAGATAGATAGATAGATAGATAGATAGATAGATAGACACATACATAGATAGATGGATAGATAGACAGATGGATAGATAGATAGATGGATAGATAGATAGATAGATAGATAGATAGATAGATAGATAGATAGATAGATAGATAGATAGATGGACAGACAGACAGACAAATGCATATACAGTATACCTTTAAAATATTGAAGTCCACTTGTTCGATGTTCAGATGAGCGAAAGTCTGTTTTCAACAGTTCGAATTAGAGAATGACAAAATGCTGAACTCAAAACAAAGAATGCTAATGTGCATTCGCTGTTGTGAATTCTGCATTCTGAATGGAGATCACACTATAGTGGGGATCAGGACATGTACCTTTTCCCTCACTGTAATGCGATCTCAGAGTTAGTATATATAATTAGCAGGGGGGTGTGGGGGGCAGTGGGGCTTGATCCCCTGAATAACGGTCATTGGAGACATCCAAAAGTGATGGGTGCTTCACACAAAGTAGACATTCCTGTGTCGACTTTTTTTGTGTACCAGGTTTGCTCTTCTGAGCATTCAGCTTTGCAGTTTCTGACATTTCAAGTCGGGTAAGTAAAGACTCACACAACAGAGTGGCGCAGTGGAAGCATGGTGGGCCCATAACCCAGAGGTCAATGGAGCAAAACCATCCTCTGTTATGGAAAGGGTAGAAAGTTTTACAGCTCAGATGGTGTATTGGTATATTCGTCTGGCTATATTGTGTTTACAGGGTCATGGGTTTGAGACTTGGGACTGATGTTATATAGGGTTGGGAGGTTGGCATAATGGTTAAGGTGCTTACCTTAGAAACACAAGGTTCAGGGTTTGATTCTGACATAGGGTAATTGGCTAGGCTTAAAATGGCCCATAAGGTCAGTTAGTCTTGTACTTACCTATAAGAGTGTTACAACATTTTAAAGGTAAACTGTATATACATTTATCAATCTCTTCATCTATCAGAGAATCCATCTTTTATGAAATAGACATTCACTGAATATAAAGCAAAGTAGCTCAATGACCTTTTTAAATGTAACAGGGATGAATGGATGGACAATTGTAAATACACTGCAGCCCTGGCCCTCAAGCCTTCGTTAGAAGGGGTCAAAACTATTTACAAACCAGTTATGCCAATGGCTACATATGATTTAAGGATATTGTGACTAGGTTACAGGTTACAATTGGTACACCTCGTTTGCTGTAGCATAGACTAGATCCAGACCTGCTGAATCTAGCTTTGTTTGTATAACTTGAGCACTAATCCAGGCATTTTTTAAAGTATTCAGTTGTATTTATTACTGCTGCTAGTAACTTGATTAAAGTGTAGCTATCATTTCTAAGTCTTTTGGATTAAGCACTTGGGCTTCAGACCAGTTGTTTTACATTAGGAAGGTTTGTGGCCTGCACTGTGGTGGCAGGACAGGCAGCTTACATCCTTCTAAGTTAGGAACTGCTGATTGAGAGCTCAGTGTCTGTTATTCTAAAAGTGTATTAGTTCTGGTTTAAGCACTTGGGCTTCAGGCCAGTTATTTTACATTAGGAAGGATTGCGGTCTGCACTCTTGTGGGAGGAGAGGCTGGACTCTGCCCTTCTGAGCAAGGAATATCTGGTTAAAGGCTTATAGTGCCTGCATATTCTAACTGTTTCTTACTGAAATTGGTACACCTTGTTTGCTGTAGCATAGACTAGATCCAGGCCTGCTGAATCTAGCTTTATTTGTATGCTTGTTTGTTTATTTCCTTGAAACGCTAATTCCACCTAAAACGGCCTTTTAGCACTTCTGTGGATCCCTAGTGATATCTGCATTGCTTACTGTGCTTATTTCCTTGTTTCACTTGTAAGAAAGTTACTGTTTGTCATTTTTGTATTTAGGTTACCTGTAACACATTGCATTTAAGTTACCTGGCACTTGCTCACTAAAGCAATTATATAAGTCAGGTCTAAAAAACTAAAAGCACTACACCCTCACAAACTCCTTGAGTACCTTGTTCCCCATTGGCCCTTTTTTCAATTATAAAGGAATTCCCAATACTATTCTAGCATGTCCAAAGGTCAGTTGTCAATCTCCTCTCCGGTCCAGCAGGTGAATCTGGGAATCTTGAGGCAATGTTACAACTGCCTCATGTACACAGACAACCCTCTCCTCCTCCCAACAAATTCCAACACATGTAAGTGATGCAACCATATAGCCAAACTGGAGGCTAAGCTCTCTCAACTCAGTACTGGCATAACCAGTCAGGAGGAGAAGGAAACCACACTCACTACAATTCCAGTCTCACATAGACCTACCACGACAACAAACCAAACACATAAACACACAAAAACATACTCGGAGGCTCTAAATAAAAATCTGCCTAAGCAGCAGAGACCCCCAAAGCAGACACCCAAGCAACCGCTACCCCAAAACAAAACACGTGCAACACATAACTCACAAAGCCAGTGTGCTGAACAGTCACAGCCCTTAAGGCTAAACAACACACCTGATACACTTGTAATAGGTGACTATCGTCAGGCACACTGACGTCCCGCTCACCAGGCTGAACAAGGAGAGGGTCACGGTGAGCTGCCTGTCAGGCGCTAGGATCCGCCACATAACACAAGCACTCAGGTCACTCCAAGGCAAGTACAAATATGACTCAGTCATTGTCCATGCTGGTGTGAATGACCTGAGACGTACCTCCCTGGACTACATGAAAAGACATAGAGGAGCTCTCTGAGCATGTAGCCCAGGCCGGTATGACCCTGACCTTGAGTAGCATCTTACCCTCACCAAGAATGATGCCACAATATGAAGACAAGATGATCAATTTCAACAATTGGCTTAAGTACTGGTGTCATTCAAAGGGGATCAATGCCTGTCAGCCTGGGATGACATGCTCAACAAGCCACGATGCTTAGCTAGGGACGGCTTGCACCTGTCACCCTGGGCTTTGGATATTGGCAAAGGCTCTTGCTACCCCATAGTGCCTTTTTAGGCAAGGCTCAAAAGACAAACCCACCTCCATAGGTATCACAGGGGATAAGAAACTAAGAGTAATGCTACTCAATGCCAGAAGTCTAAACCTCAAGATGCACGCACTCAAAACTCTCCTTAGCATGGAGAACATCGATATCTGTGCAGTAACAGAAACCTGGTTCAAGGCTCCCGAGAGCACCCCAGCACTACCAGGTTATACCTCATACCATACTTTTCGCCCCAAAACTTGGACAGAACCACAAAAGGAGGGGAGTATCAATATTAGTCAAAGATACCCACACCTCCAGGTTGGTGGCACAGCACGAAGCATCAGAGACTATCCATGTGCAACTAACTGTGGGTAAAACTGCCTTCCAGTTTATAGCCTGCTACAGACCACCCTCCCAAACACAGGAACCCCACTTGGCCTTCCTGAGAATACTGGAAAATATGAAGGTCTCTCCAAACACCATTTTATTGGGCGACTTCAACTACCCAAACATAGACTGGGAGCATTACTCTAGCTCCAACACCCTAGCCCAAAGGTTCCTAGAATTTATAAACTCAAATGCTATGGAACAACTTGTTACCACTCCCACAAGAGGGGAAAACATACTGGACCTGATCATCACCAACATGGGGACACTATGCTCCAGACCAGAAGTGTATCCCTCACTGGTAAGATCAGACCATAAACTAATCTCACTGGATATTCACATCCCGACCCCACCCCCTGCCCAGGAAACCACAGTGAAAAACTTCTCTAAAGCAAATTTCACACTCCTCAAAACCAAGGCAAAATCCTTCAAAGCCCCCGGGCCTGTGGAAAATACGGCCCAGACCGCAGAATCCTTTATAAACGCATTCTATGAACACCTTCAGGAATGCATGGATCATGCAATCCCAAATAAAACCAAGAACCAATCCTCCAAAGGCAGACGTCCTGTCTGGTGGACCCCAGCCATAAACAAACTATACAATAGAAGGAGGAAGCTACTACATGATAGAGCAAAATCCCAAAAGGGGAAGGCATCTCTGATCAGTATTAGCAAAAAACTACAGGCACTCATAAAATCGTCTAAGGCCAGCTTTGAGAGAAAAATTGCACAGGACACTAAGGATAATCACAAGGCATTCTTTAGTTATGCTAGGAACCTGGGTGGGAATTCCCAGATATGCACAGAATTAGTCCAAAATGACAATAAATACACCGAACCCACAGACATTGCCAACATCCTAGCTGACAGGTTCAGTGCAAACTTCTCCCCTCTCCCACCAAAAGGGCAAATATCTATCCCAACAGAGTGCTGCCCCTGACATCTCAGATGCTCAGGTAAGAGCCGCCCTCTCCAAAGCAAAAACACAGCATCAGTGGGACCAGATGGTGTCCCGGCTGCGTCCTACATGAACTCCAAGAAGAGCTAAACCCAAACATAAAACTACTGTTCAATCTTAGCCTTACTACAGGATATGTACCCAAAGAGTGGCGTACAGCAACAGTGGTCCCTCTCCACAAAGGTGGTGCCTCAACGGATCCTGGAAACTATCGCCCCATAAGCCTGACTAGCTTGGTCTGCAAAGCTATGGAAAGGATCATCATGGACCTCATAAATAAAGATATTGGGGACCTACAGACACTGGATCCTACCCAGTTTGGCTTTGTTAAGGGCAGATCCTGCCTCTTAAACCTGGTTGATTTCTTTGAAACAGTCACCAAGGCCATTGACGAGGGAAGGTGGTCCACACAGCCTACCTGGACCTCACAAAAGCCTTCAATACAATACCCCACTCAGGCATTATAGATAAGCTCACCAGCTTAAATATAAACCCCTATGTCACTAGATGGGTTGCAAACTGGCTCAAGGACAGAACCCACATGGTTAGAATTGCTGGAGCCATGTCAGACTCCAAACCAGTTACAAGTGGCGTCCCACAAGGCTCAGTCCTGGGACCTCTCTTGTTCGGTATATATTTCTCGGTACAGGCCAACACAGAAGGACTGTGGCTGACCAAGTTCGCAGATGACTGCAAACTGGGTGCCATAATCAACTCTCCAGCCGACACAAGCATCCTCCAAAAGGGCCTCATAGAAACAGACAACTGGTGCCAGAGCCATGGCCTCAAGCTAAACGCCAAAAAGTGTATAGTCATCCCCTTTGGCAAAAACAAAGTGCCCACAAATTACCACATAGGTGGTAATCCATTAAGTACAGAAGAAGTCATTAGGGACCTGGGGACCCAAGTTGATAGCAATCTCTCATTTGACAACCACGTGGCCAAAGTGGTTAGAAAAACATTTTATATAGCCCACCTAATCATGAAGGGATTCACATCTAGATCAGGGAGGTCATCGCCTCTTTACTCATCCCTCATCAGGCCCATAATTGAGTACAATGCCCCTTTTGGGATGTACCTTACCAGACACCTGCAGCAACTGGAAAGACCCCAAAAGTACCTCACCAAGAGGATCAAAGGGCTCAAACAGATGCCATATGCTGCCCGGTTAAAGAAACTCCAGCTCTACTCAGTGGCATACCACCTGCTCAGAGGCGATCTGTGCCTGATGTATAAAGCCATGTCCAACCCAGAATTAATGGACATGCTGCACCTCAGAAAATCCAAATCCCATCGAGCTACGTGCTCGAGAGACTTGAACCTCAGCACTGAAATAAATAGGACATGCTGGAGGGACAGATTCACAACCCAGAGGCTCCCTTCACTCTGGAATAAAATCCCAGTCCAGGTTAGGCAGAGTCCCACATTGACTCTCTTCAAGAGGAATCTTGATGAGTGGATGGGAGATCGTAGGTTTACCCCGGCTATCACTTCTGTGTCACTGTTAGACAGAGGCACAGTATACTAACCTCAAAAAACGCATAGCAAAATTAATTTAAAATGGGTGGTGAAAGCCAAACACACTCTGGCTAGGCTTATAAATGCCCTAGGGCAGATAGCCTAGTATGAACCTATGAACCTATGAACCTAATACATACCTCTCAACTGTCCAGATTTTCACAGAATGTCCAGATTTTTACCTCATATTATTGGTCCATTTTTCATAAAATTGTGTTTTTTTCTGGCAAATTAGTGACAAATCATTAAAGACTTAAGTTACAAAATAATGACAGGCATTTAAGTTTCAGACTTCATACCCTTCAGAAAATCCATGCTAATGCAAACCTGTTATTCTATCAACTTTCTATCTTTGTAAGAGCAATATTTAAAACTTGTCCCTATTTTTGGGCCTTTGTCCAACTTTTTATATATGGCTTTGTCCAGATTTCTTGCTCTAAGAGGGTGAGAGGCATGGCTTCAAATGGTCTGCTGAATGAAACGCCTAATACTAACCCATGAACCTAAGAGAAGAGCACACATATGTTTATTGCATGAGGTTGGACTGCACTAAAGAGCTATCTTTTATTAGGGACTAAATTATAACTGTTTATTTGTCTACCTGTTTGATTGGTAAGGTAGATAAAGTCAATGGATCTTTTTCAGGCCTGAGGTGTTCCTTATGTAAAATGCAACAAAATCAACCAAATACCTACAAAATACATATATCAGTAAACAAGGCAAAAAGGTACTCATTTAGATCACGTTTTCATTCACTTTTGCTGTCACACTTTGATTACATACACTCCCTCCAAGTCATTAAAATTGAAACTGCATCTCACTGCAAATAAAGCAGACAGACAAGACACATAACCCTTAAGTTACTACTAAAACAATATCTAAGCAAAAATAAACTCTGCTACTACTCAGCTCCCAGACAGAATAATGTCTTTGGCAACACCTTCTACCTCTTCTCCAGATACATGTTTTTTTTTTCAATTCCCCCATTTTATCCATTGGGCTAGTAAGATACTCACTAAACTCAAGGAGTAACTTCATTTACATAAATTATATAATTCACAGGCTCTAAATGACAAGACTCAAATCTGTTCTTCTCTCTAATTAGATAAACCATTATCTCACTGTTCTCCTCTGTCACAGTTACGTCACTCTCTCACTCTCCCCTCATCTATCAAAAATTAATACTCCTTACAACAGTCCAAGCAGCTCCAACCATTCTCACTTTCCTAATTACTTTACTTCTCAGTCTTAAATCTAATGATACATTCATAGTTGCTCTACTGCCAAAATGTCCTATATTGCATTATCACTCACCTTCCCTTTTATAATATTTTCATAGTTAAGTTGCCTCTTCCTTTCATTGTTTTAATTGCTAGAAATAACAGGTAATATTACAATATCTTTTGCAATGGTATATCTCTCTTTGCTTTGTACAAGCCTGACTCTGTTTCTAATGACTGTTCAACATGCTATATACCTATTCAGGCTATGTACATGTTCTATTTCTAAACATTGTTTATGTAAGGTTTTTTTCTCTCATGTCTGTACTCTTACCTATATTTTATATTCCTTCTGATATCACGTAACTGTATTTTATGTATATGTCAAAACAGGAGTTAAATGTGGAGCTTTTCTCTGTGGGTCTTCACTAAAAAGGGGTTTTATCCATGTCAGACATTCCCGGAAAACAAATATTAATTAATTAATTAAGTAATTAATTAATTAAATAGACATAACTAGGATGAATCCAACAGACATAACACTATGTTATCCAAATTTAACTTATCAGGCTATAGATTAAATAGAAAAAACATCTATTAAAACAAATATTCCAATAACAATTTTCTGTGATAAACTCAGGATAATTGACAGAAACAACACCAGAGGCCTTACACTACAGCCTAAGTAGTGGAATTGCTTTATGCTATTTAATGAAGAAGCCTATCAGCCAGGGGTAATTAATGAAGAAGCCTCTCAGACAGTGGTAATTAATGATGGTAATTAATGAAGAAGTCTACCAGCCAGTGGTAATTAATAAAGAAGCCCATCAGCTAGCAGTAATTAAGGCAGAAGTCTATTAGATAGTTGTAATTAATGGGGAAGTCTGTCAGCCAACATTAATTAATGAAGAAGTTTATCAGCCATTGGTAATTAATGAAGAAGCCTGTCAGCCAGTGGTAATTAATGAAGAAGTCTATTAGCCAGTGGTAATTAATGAAGAAGCCCATCAGCCAGTGCTAATTAATGAAGAAGTTTATCAGCCAGTGGTAATTAATGAAGAAGCCCATCAGCCAGCAGTAATTAAGGCAGAAGTCTATTAGATAGGTGTAATTAATGGGGAAGCCTGTCAGCCAACATTAATTAATGAAGAAGCCTGTCAGCCAGTGGTAATTAATGAAGAAGTCTATCAGCCAGCGGTAATTAATGAAGAAGTCTATCAGCCAGCGGTAATTAATGAAGAAGTCTATTAGCCAGTGGTAATTAATGAAGAAGCCCATCAGCCAGTGCTAATTAATGAAGAAGTCTAGCAGCCAGTGGTAATTAATGAAGAAGCCCATCAGCCAGCAGTAATTAAGGCAGAAGTCTATTAGATAGTTGTAATTAATGGGGAAGTCTGTCAGCCAACATTAATTAATGAAGAAGTCTATCAGCCATTGGTAATTAATGAATAAGCCTGTCAGCCAGTGGTAATTAATGAAGAAGTCTATCAGCCAGCGGTAATTAATGAAGAAGTCTATTAGCCAATGGTAATTAATGAAGAAGTCTATTAGCCAGTGGTAATTAATGAAGAAGCCCATCAGCCAGTGCTAATTAATGAAGAAGTCTATCAGCCAGTGGTAATTAATGAAGAAGCCCATCAGCCAGCAGTAATTAAGGCAGAAGTCTATTAGATAGTTGTAATTAATGGGGAAGCCTGTCAGCCAACATTAATTAATGAAGAAGCCTGTCAGCCAGTGGTAATTAATGAAGAAGTCTATCAGCCAGCGGTAATTAATGAAGAAGTCTATCAGCCAGTGGTAATTAATGAAGAAGTCTATCAGCCAGCGGTAATTAATGAAGAAGTCTATTAGCCAGTGGTAATTAATGAAGAAGCCCATCAGCCAGTGCTAATTAATGAAGAAGTCTAGCAGCCAGTGGTAATTAATGAAGAAGCCCATCAGCCAGCAGTAATTAAGGCAGAAGTCTATTAGATAGTTGTAATTAATGGGGAAGTCTGTCAGCCAACATTAATTAATGAAGAAGTCTATCAGCCATTGGTAATTAATGAAGAAGCCTGTCAGCCAGTGGTAATTAATGAAGAAGTCTATCAGCCAGCGGTAATTAATGAAGAAGTCTATTAGCCAATGGTAATTAATGAAGAAGTCTATTAGCCAGTGGTAATTAATGAAAAAGCCCATCAGCCAGTGCTAATTAATGAAGAAGTCTATCAGCCAGTGGTAATTAATGAAGAAGCCCATCAGCCAGCAGTAATTAAGGCAGAAGTCTATTAGATAGTTGTAATTAATGGGGAAGTCTGTCAGCCAACATTAATTAATGAAGAAGCCTGTCAGCCAGTGGTAATTAATGAAGAAGTCTATTAGCCAGTGGTAATTAATGAAGAAGTCTATTAGCCAGTAGTAATTAATGAAGAAGCCCATCAGCCAGTGCTAATTAATGAAGAAGTCTAGCAGCCAGTGGTAATTAATGAAGAAGCCCATCAGCCAGCAGTAATTAAGGCAGAAGTCTATTAGATAGTTGTAATTAATGGGGAAGTATGTCAGCCAACATTAATTAATGAAGAAGTCTATCAGCCAGCGGTAATTAATGAAGTCTATCAGCCAGTATGGTAATTAATGAAAAAGCCTGTCAGCCAGTGGTAAATAATGAAGAAGCCTGTCAGCAAGTGGTAGTTAATAAAGCCTATCAGCCAGTGGTAATTAATAAAGAAGTTTGTCAGCCAGTGGTAATTAATGAAGACGTCTATTAGCCAGTTGAACTTAATGAGGAAGTCTGTCAGTCAATATTAATTAATGAAGAAGTCTATCAGTCAGTGGTAATTAATGAAGAAATCTATCAGCCAGTAGTAATTAATAAAGAAGCCTCTCAGTCAGGGGTAATTAATGAAGAACATTATCAGCAAATGCAGTTTGGGGCAAATTAAGTTGTCCTGGACCCATGAGTAAAGGGCGAGGGGAGGGGGGGAACAAGTCTGGGGAGAAGGCGAGTGGTTGATTATAATTAGTGTTATGGCAATGAAGGAGCTAAAGGGGATTGGAGTAGTTAAGGAAGTGAGGTAAGGAAAGGGTGGGACTCATGATGATTCAAGTGTTGGGAGCTAAAGGAAGTCGTTACATTTGGCGTGAGTTGGTGGTTAAGAGTACGACTAGCTCACGTTCAGACGACCTGTAGGTATTTGGAAGACTGAGGTAGGTTTTGGAAAGGATGTGATGGATGAGCGTTGGTGGGTTAGTAGGTTGTGGATATATATATATATATATATATA
Source organism: Protopterus annectens (assembly GCF_019279795.1). NCBI lineage: Eukaryota > Metazoa > Chordata > Ceratodontiformes > Protopteridae > Protopterus > Protopterus annectens. Next base: position 1,459,814,335 of record NC_056733.1, read on the forward strand.
TATATATATATATATATATATATATTTTTTTTTTTTTTTTTTTTGGGTGGGTGTGTGTGTGGGTGGTGTGAGGATCCCACAGGACCGGTAGTGGTGGTCTAGGAATCGGAAGGTTATGGGGAAGGTGATAGGCAGGGGGTCCTTGCAAGAAAGCTGCAGCTGCTAGCGAGGTCACGGTTGTTTGATAGGCTTACCTGTAGTTCGGTGGTGGTAGTGATGCGGGATATTGAATTCTCCATGGTGGGTTCATTTGGCAGATGGCGGTCCGGTCCACACAGTCCTTCCTAGGCCCGGGGTTGGTGGCCTACTGGTAGTATGCCTCATGGTCAGAGGGTAAGGCATTCCGTTATGGCTGCCCTGCCTGAGGAGGGTTTTCGCAGTTCTCGTTGGTGGTAGTGGTGAGGGATAGTGAATTTCTCCCTGGTGGGTTCATGAGGTGGTTCCCCGCTGATTTCCTGGCCCTTTTGTAGAGTCGCTGATTTTACTGTGGTTTGCGGCTGGGCCAGGGCATGCACATGCGCAGTAGTGGTGACAGGTAAGGGTAAGCCAAAGGCCATCTTGACACTGTGGGATGTGAGAGCACAGTACCCACTTGGGAATAGTGCTCACTCCTTCCGGGGTGAGGGAGCATGTGGGTTATGCCGTGACCCACACACTACAAAAAAAAAAAAAACTCACATTAAGCAACACTCATAAGTGAGGGCAGGGGGGGTGCTCAAAAGTGAGCCTGTCCCATCAAAGCAGTAAGGAGGTCGGGTGCAGTGGCAATGGGGTTCCAGCACCTGTAATCCTAGCAGCTTGGGAGGCGGAGGCTGCTCTCAGTCCAACTTGCAATAAATACGTCCTTCGCCAGCACTTAAGCAGAAACACAAATTCTGGAAATGAAAGTCACAAACAGCCTAGATACTGGCAAGATACTCATGTGGTAGGCCAAAAGGTTGAACGGGAGGAGAGTTAATAATAAAAGTTACACCTATAGATACAGTGTCAAGTTCATAGAGATATGCGTGCTTTATGGGGCCAGCACAGAAACTCAACCTCACTTTTTCAATATAACGATCCTTGCAGGGACCTCCACCATTCAGTATATACCTTTCTGACTACCAAATCAAAAGTGGGGAGTTCTAGTTAACCTAGTTTGTTGATAAGCTTTAAACTTAAATCCCTTTCAGATACTTGGAAGCAACAGCATGGTTAATCACTGGCTTACACCGGGGGGGGGGGGTATCTTTGAGTTAAGGGTCGGTGGTGCAGTATTAATGTTGTGTGTTTCTTTCTGCAGATGGCGACATTACCAGGATTACGCCAGTGATGGCAAGCTATCGTAGCCCAGGAAGAGGAATTATTCCAGGACATGGCGAGGTCCGAGGCAGTGGTGGAGCTGGAGCAAGTTCCAGGCCGGAAGAAGTAGCGCCCTGTGACGAAGACTCCAGGCCAGGGAAAAAGGCAGCAGGTGGAGAAGCAGACGGTTGCAGTGGGTGCCCCAGTTCCCAGTAAGTCACAAGGCAAAGGTGCAGGTAATGACATTAATTTACCAATGGCTGGGGAACTAGCTTGTGAGGACAGCGAGGGGGATGAGGTTGGAGTATTGTTGGATGGGGATCTGGGAAGGGGAGAACAAGTGGCAGAGAGGGTGCAAAGGGGTTTGGGGCAGGCAGCAAGGTATGTGGGTGGACAAATGGTGAGTGTGGACCTGGGCTATAGCAACAATTTGGCTGGCTCAGAGGTAGGATCAGACTTTGGTCTGCTGCCAGGGAACTGGTTAGCCACTCAGGCCCTGGGGCAGGACAATAGAGCAGTTATTTTAACTCCGCACATTCCGGGGGCGGTGAAGGAAAAAAATCTGGAAAGGTGAGTATGTAGATGTGTTTGAGCTGATAGATGCAGAAGGGGTCCAGAGGTTAGTGGAAGCAAAGTCAGATACTGGCAAGGACTTGCTGGCTGCGTTAACGGCATTGGGGAGGAAGAGGACAAGTAAACTTAGACCTAGGATGTTGGACAATTGGGTAGTTGGTTTTATTTATTACATGGCGGTGCAGCTGGAGAAAGATGGAGCATTAGCTTTTCCCCTTTTGGGGTATTTCCTCACCATTCGGGAGGCACAACATTTAAGACCAGGGAACGTATGGTTGTGGTATGATCAGAGGTTCCGCAAATGGAAAGCCATTGACCAGTTTTTACGTTGGGAGGTGCGTCATCCTGATATATGGTTAGCTACGATGATGGACAGCTTTGGTAGGTTTAATCAGGGGATGAACATGGGTGATGCAGGTGAACTGTGTTGGCTGTTTAACAATGGTACTTGTTCATGGGTTGGGTGCAAATTTGCACACACCTGCTTAAGATGTGGAGGAAATCATGCCACAACTTACTGCGGATGGCAGGGTTTTGGTTCATGGAACAACAATGGTACAAGGCGGGAGGGTGACTTTCTTTCCTCTCAAGGGTTACAGCCAGCTCAGGGTAGGGGTAATTTTCGTGGATCCAGGGGACTTGGATCCTTTAGAGGCAATAGGGGGAGGGGTGCCATTCCCCATTAAGGTGGAGGTGTTGGAGGATATGCTTTGGCAGTTTCCTGGTCTTGTCCTAAAGAATGAAGTCATACAGGGGTTTCAGCAGGGATTTCCTATAAAATCCATGGTGGGATTGGGGGGGGGGGTTGTAAAAAACCTCCATTCAGTGCAAGGGAAAGAGGACATTTTGGAAGACCTGGTGGGACAGGAGTGTAGGGCAGGGCATTTGTGGGGTCCATTTGATAATCTGCCTTTTGTTATCTACAAGGTGTCACCTTTGGGGTTAGTTCCGAAGAAACGGCCTGGGGAGTTTAGATTGATACATCATCTTTCATTTCCAGAAGGGGGGTCAGTGAATGATTTTATTGCAGATGAGGAAGTTAAGGTGCGTTACGCTTCTTTGGACGATGCAGTGAGGGTGGTCAGGGAATTTTGGGAGCCGTGGCTGGTCAAAGTTGACATTGAGTCAGCTTTTTGTTTGTTGCTCATTAGGAGTGAGGATTGGCTGTTATTGGGGAAGAAGGTAGGCGATTAGTACTATTTTGACACAGCTATGCCAATGGGTTGTTCCGTGGCATGTGCGACATTTGAGAAATTTAGTACCCTTTTACAATAGATTTGGAATCAGAGGGTGGTACGCAGAAGGCAGTGCATTATTTGGACGATTTTTTGCTAGTAGGGGAAGGGAGGCTGGGGGCTCAACGTGGGTTGCAGGAATTTACAAGCATGTGTAAGGGATTGGGTGTACCATTGGCACAGCATAAGATGGAAGGTCCAGTGAGAGCTTTGGAGTTTCTTGGGTTAACGGTAGATGCGGAACAGGGATTGTTTTGCTTACCTAAGGATAAGATAGAGAGGCTGCGGTTAGCCATACAGTGGGTGGTGGCCAAGAATAAGATTCGGATTGGTTCAGTCATGGAACTGTAGGGGCTGCTGAACTTTGCCTGTCAAGCGGTGCATCAGGGGTGGATGTTCTACAGTGCTTTAGCTTATATGTTGAAAGGGAGTAGGAGCAAGCATCATTGGGTGAGGGTGACCCAGCTGGTCCGGGAGGATTTGAAGTTGTGGGATGGTTTTGTGCAACAATTTAATGGGATTTCCTTTTGACCATCAGACTGGGTAGGTCAGGAGGAACTTCAGTTGTTTATGGATGCGGTAGGGGGTATCGGCATGGGGGCTTATTTTGGGGAAGGTGGTTTGCAGTGGAGTGGCCTGAGGATTAGAATGAAGAATGGAATCATGATGTGGCTTTTCTAGAGTTGATGCCAATATGGGCAGCTTCGGTGGTGTGGAAGGACCAGTTGAGGAACAAGTGGGTAGTTTTCCAGTCTGATAATATGGCTGTGGTGAAGGTGCTGCAAAAAAGACAGCTAGGGCAGAATTGTTGTTGAGGACATTGCAAAAGTTGGTATTGCAGAGTCTGTTAATTAATTTTTCTTTTACAGCGGTGCATGTGCTGGGGGTTAAGAATGATATTGCTGATAGTTTGTCCCATTTTCAGTTTTGCAGGTTTTGAGGGTTGGCTGCATGGGCAGTCGAGATGCCGGAAACACTGCCGGAGGAGGTTTGGAATCCCGGTACAGAACAGTCAGGCATTTGGTACAGCATTCTTGGGCTTCTTCTACAAAGAAGGCATACGGTAGGGCTCTTTTTGATTTTAATCAATTTGTTTTGCAATTGCTGGATGAAGAAAGGGTGTAGTTGGAGGAATTATTGTTAAGATATGTGGCTAGTGCATGGGAGAAAGGCAAGGCCTTGCAGACAGTCAAAGTGGATTTGGTGGCTTATTAGCAATTTTGCTATGTTGGGGGGATTGCAAGATTTTACAAAGTCCTGGACATTGCGGCGTATGTTGAGAGGGTGGGGGAGGGTGATGGTGGAGTGTAGAGATACTCGATGGCTGATTATGAAGGGAATATTGAAGATTTTGTTACAGGGGTTATGGTTATTACAGGGTGGGTCGTTGGATTATTTCATGTGTGGCACACTATGTACATGGTTATATTTTGGTGCTTTCTGTGTATCGGAATTGTTAGGTTCATTATGTTGGAAGGACATTACTGTAACTGAGAGGGAGGTTAATATTGTATTACAGAAGAGCAAGATGGATCAGTTGGGTAGGGGATGTACGGTGGTGATCAAAGCGGATAGGAATCTTAGCCTTTGCCCAGTAACTTGGGCCAGAGAATTCAGGAGTAGGAGGCTGGGGTGTTCAGACAGGTTGTTTTTTTGTTTTTTTTGTTCAAGTGATGGCAAGGTAGTTTCCAATAGTTGATTTATTACTTTGATTAGGGGGATTTTGGGTTGTATGGGATTTCCTGCTGAGAAGTTTGCAGCCCACTCTTTTAGAATTGGGAGGGCTTCGGATTTGGCTAGACAGGGTAGTTCAATTGAAGTTATTAAAATAATGGGGAGGTGGTTCTCAAATGCATTTTTATCTTATATTAGATAGTAGTGATTGTGATTATTAACATCAATTTCTTCTGTTTTTTAGGGAAATGTATACTCATTTTGGGCCATTCGTATACCCACTGGGCAGAGAAGCATGCTTTAATCAGGGAGGATGGAAGAAATTTGGGTTTATCTCATTTAGGATGCTCTGTGTCTTGGCATGGGGTTGGGGTATGCATTGGGATAGGTTGATGTCTGAATTTAAAAAGGTTAAATTGAAGATAGGGTGTCCTGGCATAATAATAATTCATTTGGGGGGGGGGGTAGTGATTTGGGTATTCTGTCCAAGAAGCGTTTAGCGGAGCTTATTTTGCAGAATTTGTTGAGACTAAAGTCTGGGCATCCATGTATGGAAATTGTGTGGTCGGACTTGATTCTTTGCTTATGTTGGAGGTATGCATACAGTTATAAGGCAATTGAAAAGGCTAGGAGGTTTGTTAATCATACATTGGCGAAGCAGTTAAGAACCCTTGGAACATTCAGCATGGAGACTTTGGGCAAGGAGAGGAAGGTTGGTACTGTAGGGATGGGGTTCATCTTAATGAATTGGGTTTGGATCTTTTTAATTTGCACCTGAGGCTGTTTTTACAGGATATGCTGCAGGTTAAGGCTTAGGAGGGGGAACAGCCTGGGATCAGGCTTGTGGCAGAGAAGAGGGACAGGATTGTCCTCTTCTGTTCCCTCTCTAAGGAATGTGGTTTGATTTGGCCAATGATTTGTGTGGTTAAAAGGTGAGCAGGTACACTGCCTATTATTTTGGGGGGGGGGGGGTGAACAAGTACACTGCCCCAGTGGAGGAGGTTTCAGGGTGAGCAGGTAAGCTGCCCTGAGGTGTAATTAAGCAGGGTGAGTTGTTACACTGCCCTGTGGATTGTTGTGGATGAAGGCAATTGATGTCATTTTATGTGTTTAAAGTTCATGTTATGATAATATTCAATAAAGGTCGTCAAATGGCTTTATGTGTTTAGAGTGGTTTGTTCAAAGGGGGGCCGGGACAAATGCAGTTTGTGACAAACTAAGTTGTCCTGGACCCACGAGTAAAGGGTGGGTGGAGAGGGGGAGAACAGGTCTGGGGAGTAGGCGAGTGGTTGATTATAATTAGTGTTATGGCAATGAAGGAGCTAAAGGGGATTGGAGTAGTTAAGGAAGTGAGGTAAGGAAAGGGTGGGACTTATGATGATTCAAGTGTTGGGAGCTAAAGGAAGTAGTTACATTTGGCGTGAGTTGGTGGCCCTCCCTCCCTCCCGTTTTGATGTGAAGGAAGACCTGGTTGTTTGGAGCAGAGAAGAGGGACAGGATTGTCCTCTTCTGTTCCCCCCTTATGGAATGTGGTTTGATTTGGCCAATGGTTTGTGTGGTTAAAAGGTGAGCAAGTACACTGCCTATTATTTGGGGGGGGGGTGAGCAGGTACGCTGCCCTGGTGGAGGATGTTTCAGGGTGAGCAGGTATGCTGCCCTGAGGTATAATCGAGCAATGTGAGTTTTTACGCTGCCCTGAGGATTGTTATGGATGAAGGCAACTTGATGTCGTTTTATGTGTTTAAAGTTCATGTTATGATAATATTCAATAAAGGTCGTCAAATGGCTTTATGTGTTTAGACTGGTTTGTTCAAAGGGGGGCCAGGACAAGTGGTAATTAATGAAGAAGTCTATTAGCCAGTAGTAATTAATGAGGAAGTCTATCAAACAATGTCTTTTTTGTCTGGAGAGCCATGTTAACCAGAGTGGAAATAGAGTTGAGGTTGTAAGAAAGGCAACGGGTTTGATTGGAAAATCAGATCATCAGGTTGTTTAGGGTAAAAAAAAAACTGCTTACTATCAAAATGTGAATGCACTTCACCATTTATTCACATTGTCAAACTATTTGCGTGAAATCCATCCTGCCGAATTGTCTAAATGCCGAAAAAAAAAATCAAAGGGTAACATTTCCAACTGCTCCACACCTTAAAACAATTGCTAACATGGGTCAAGAAGGGGACAAAATTTTACGGTCCGGAATATCAGTGTTCGACGTTTTCAGCATTCAGAATTCGGACTTCACGTAAGTGGATTCAACGATGTATCATTCAAAATTTTGATGGTAAACCAAAAACAACACCAGTCTGAGCCCTGCAAATGACTCCTGGAAAGCCAGGGTATACAAGTTTGCAGCCTTACCTCATACTGTGCAATCGTCAAGCTTTACAGATGTAATGTTTTCAATCTGACAAGGTGGAACTTCATCAGAGTAAAGGAAAACCAAAAGACATTGGAACCAGATGTGATGTAATGCCTTTAATTCTACTAACATAGCTTTTGCAATCACTCAAGCTTTCAGGCTGGTGGTTAACTCCCAATTAAGGGCTCTTGCCAGCTTGAAAGTCTGAGTAATCGCAAAACCTCTGTTTGTCCAATAAAATGTATTATATCAAGATTGTGTTCCAGTGTCTTTATGTTTTTTGTTAGTCAACCAACATGGCATTTCTTAATTTTTTCATATTAGATAAAGTTACTATAAATTCAATTTGATCTATTTCATCAAAAGAGTAGCAGTATTCTCATTACAAAGTGTATGCTGACTTACAAACCCAATTAAATCCAAAAAAATCTTTAATTACAGAAGTTTTTTTTCTGCAGACAAACAAATCATCCAAAGGAAATGCTTAGTCATTACTCTGAAGAAACACACATGCAACATTTAATATAGTATCACTGCAATACTGTGAATTAGAAAACTTTACTGTGGAGAAATACATCCCCAGGCAAATAACCAAATCAGTAATGAAGATGTTAACCTAAAATTAAAAAGAAAGAAAGAATAGGCTTATGCAGTGCATCAGACGCTGTTTTACTATATAAAACAAGAAGACTTGTACATCTGAAAAATGTCACAGTTTGCGCCCAACAGCTTATGTAACCATTGCCCCTACATTTGCATAAAATGGGATATAAAGTGGGCAATGGATGGAGGTCCATGGTAAGGTGAAATAAAATAAATTAATAATTGGTACTAAAGTCTCAGGATGAGTCAGTCCAACTGTCTGAAGAATTCTGTCTAGGAGTGTCCCAGGTCCTATTGACTGAGAACTGTGAGAGCTGGTTGGTTTGGGGATCTCTAAGGTTTCAAAGTTCTCTAGAATAATCTTGTTATCAGGGTTGGAGTACTAATATTCATTATGGTTGTCTCCTTTTATATGAGAGGACAAGTGGTCACAGTATAGTCATTGACACCTGAGGGGGATGGTTACAGACATGAAGTCTGAACTGCAAATGCAGTTCATTGGTTCCAATGGTGCATTGTGATGTCACTCTTTGGCAAGCCATTTGAGAACTTCTAGAGTGTGGAAATTAAAACCTTTATTGTGGTCAGTGATGTCTAGGTTGTCAAAAGGGCATTCTATTTATGGTCAGGTTGTCTAAAATAGGAATTGTGTTTATCCTGATTCCTAATGACAAAGAAATGCTCATAAATTTTTCTGGCAAGTTTGCTTAGGGTTTTCCTAGTGGTCAACTCTCTGCATTCTTTGCAGTCCAGTAAGTGCTAAAAAGAACAAGTGTGGAAATTGCTGTAACATGTGGAAGTGTATACCATGTCATGAAGTGGTCAGAAGTCATGAAGTGGTCAGAAGTTATGACATGGTCAGAAGTCATGAAGTGGTCAGAAGAACTACTGACAAGAGTGTAATAATTGCATCTCCTCTCAACATAATGTGCCTTTTTCCTGAGGACTGGTCAAAGGCTGTAGAGAGGAGCTTCTTTAAAATAATGCTTGATTTTCCTAGCCGTCTTCCTGTAAAATGCTGGTGTGTGACCAAGACTGTTACAAAGCCCTGTATTACCTTTGTGAGTCTTCCAAATGTCCCTGGTGATGTTCTTGACATGTGGGGGTATCTAGTATAAATTGGACTGCCATGGCACTTTGTGTTTTGGTCTGATTCACTGAATCATATTCTGAAGTACTGGAATTCTTTTTGTGTGGAATTTCTTGGGCTCTGTTAAGCATGGGCTAGCATTTTCCTGAATATTGCCAACCACATTTGCAGCTCTATCACTTGTGTAGAAATGCACTTTAAAGTTATGGGAGTTTTCAACAAATTTGTCATATTCAGGGGTTATCCTAGCAATCCCTTTAAGTATTTAGGAGTTGATAGCATTTCTTTTTGCATTGTCTGAATGCATGCTCATTATATGGAAGTAGCTGTTGATTTCAGTGTGTTTCCAGTATAAGTGCAAGAATAATTGTCCTTGTATAGTCTCATATTTGGGAAGCCATCTTATGGAGTTCAGGGTGAATCTGAGTAAACTGTTTTACCTGCTGATGTATTGATAAAAATGTGTGAGGTGTTGATACTCTACTTTCCACCAGGAAAATGTTATCACTGAAACAAAAAGAGCACCCAGAAAGGATTAGTAATAATTTGCGCCCGGATTAAAAAAAAAAAACAAAAGTCACTTTACTTTCCAAAGCACTCAATGCTCATCAGTGAAGCCATAGCTACTGCATTATGGCTATTCCACTGTTTATTTGTAGGACTTTCCATTGAAGGATCAAAAAAAGGTGTTATTGAAACTAATCTTAAGGCAACAATAGTTTGAGTTTCATTTGGAGAGACTGTATTTGTTCTGGACATGAATTCTGGAATCCCTTGATAACCTGAATGGTTGTGGATGAGAACTGTGTAATATGACTCTGCATCAGTTGATACTAGGATCTACATAACTTTATCTATATAGGATTATATCTATGTATCTATGTATGTATATATATATATATATATATATATATATATATATATATATATATATAATTATTTCATCTCTCTCTCTCTCTCTTTACACACACACACACACACACACACACACACACACACACACACACACACACACACACACACACACACACACATGCATGCACACATATAAACAAACCAAAGGGTAAAAAGGTCACACAAACAAACCATTCAATAAAAACTTGAAGAAAGTTCCATTCATACCTCTCAAGTGTACCTCATTACGAGGAACGTACCTCATTTGGGGTCTTAAAAAGTTCATGTTCCTCGAAGTTCCTCAAAGTTCCACATTGAAAGACTCAGTCACACATTTAGTGTTAGGAATTTTTTAAGTGAAATCCATTGTAAATAGAAATGAATCATATTAATTCATTAAAAGATCTTCTTTATAAGTAAAACCAGCATATTTTAACCATCCAATGACCTACCTAGTTTAAGTTCTTAGTAAGCCATTAGTATGTGTTCCACATTTTGCCCATTTGTTCCACATTATGAGGGCTAGTGTTCCTCATTTTGGACATGGAAGGTTGAGAGCCATTCCTACCTAAGCTAGAGTCTTCACTATGTAGTACCTTAAACCTCCTGAGTGGAGGCCAGTGGGATGGATATATGCAAATGACCCCTTCAAGACTTATCAGTGTTTCAGCTACATGGCTTCTGAATGCCCGTGGCTTTTACTTTTTACTTTTAAAGTCAGGTAAATCCTGCTCTCCCTGATCTTAGTGTTTAGCAACTTGTTTTCTTATGAATAAAGCTCAGCACTCTGATGCTCAATAAAACCCTGCTCAGCAAGGCCCACATATGAATGATGTTCAGACTGAGGGTAAATCAAATACTTGATAGATATATTTCCACTAATAAGGATAGGTAAATTATTCCAAATCTTAGGTCCCAAACAGGAAAACCCTTTGCTCCCAGTCTTCAAATTACTTCCTGACACATCCAGCTTTATGGTACACCCCAGCAGATCAGAAGTATCTAGACTTTCATTAGCTTCTTTGGCTCTTTCACCAGAGAAGACAACTTCAGAGTTTCAGAAAGTTGTGCAACAATCCAATAATAGATGGTTTAGTTATTTCTATTCAGAAAGCATGCTCAGTTTCTCTGGCAAGTGACAGGAAGTTCCTTTTCACAGCTTGAATGGCACAGTTGCCTTCCTCTAGCAGGATGATATAAAAAATGCTGTTCCTTCTGAGCAGGCCTTATGATCAAAACTTCACCACCATAATGTAATGTTTTCAGCACCCTGTTATCAGCCCTTGGAAAAGTCGGTGCTAGGCATGAGACATTATAATCTATACCCTAGTAAGAATGCCTTTTATAAATGTTCATAACTACACTGTACCCTACCATAAAACTAGTAAAAAGTAACATCACCTTCTCTGCCCCTGACTTGACTTGTGTGAAAACAAACCAACAGTAAAGCTTGAAATAACACCTGAAGGAAATGGGAACCTGTACTTGTATGCCAAATCCATCATCACTATTAAGGAAGTAAACCCTGATACATGCTACTAATACACTACATCAGTCTGATACATGTTTGTACAAATGTAAATACTGTACACATGGTAGATATAAAATAATTAGTATAGTTGTAGTGCCTGTATAGTTTATACTAAGTGTTGTAGTGCACAGAAAGATATACAATAATTAATATACCATATAGTTGTAGTGCCCCTGTAGTATATGTTAAGTGATGTATTGTGCAGATTTATTACTGATCTGTGTTTTATGTGCACTGTCCAGCATGATGCACAAACAATTATTTGTACCTATAACACCTTCACCTGCATTATGACATATAGAAAAGCATTCCCATGAATTCGAGCACAGTACATTTTTCAAATTGACCCTATTACAATATTTATCTCCTATAATACTCCATATGGATTACATAAGCAACTGTATGTATAATACCATTGCTTCCTTATTTGCATGAATCCTGTGTTGCACTTATGTATACACAGTAGTCTCTCCTTTGATAATCACATCGCCACAGTAGTCAGGAAATCCTTCTACATGGCACACCTCATCACAAAAGGGTTCCCATCCAGGAAAAAAGAGGTCATTGTTCCCCTCTCCTTGGCTCTCATTAGACCCATTATTGAGTACAACACCCCTTTTGGAATGTACCTCACAAGACACCTGCAAAAGCTGGAAAGGCCGAAAAATACCTCACAAAGAGGATTACGGGACTCAAACATATGCCCTACCGACCATCTTAAAAAAAAAACAGCTTTACTCCGTAGCATATCACCTACTACGAGGTGATCTCTGCCTAATATACAAAACTATGTCAAACCCAGAGTTGTTGGACATGCTACACCTAAAGAAATCCCAATCCCTCCAATCTACATGCTCTAGAGACCTAAACCATGTCACCACAATAAACAAAACATGCTGGAGGGATAAATTTCTGTCCCAGAGACTTCCCATACTCTGGAACAAGCTACCTATCTATGTCAAGCAGAGTTCCTCACTAGCACTCTTCAAGAAAAATCTTCATGAGTGGATGGGAAATAGGAAATTCACCCTGGGGATCACTTCTGTAGCCCTGCTCGACAGGGCCACAAGAAAATAACCTTCTTGGGTGGTGAAAGCCAGGGAACCTTGTTGGCTAGGCTTACATAGGCCCTTGGGCCGATAGTCTAGTACCTACCTGTGAACCTATGAACCTATGTTATATAATGTATTTCAGTCTTGTGTATCCAGATCATTATACCTAGCTGATTTACAGACAGACAATAAATATGTGTCTGTCATGCCTTAATGTTAGCACTGATATTTCTGCCTAAGGCTATGGATTGCAGTTTTATTTACTCTGGAGGAAATTATGGAGCCTTCACTGACTACAGTTTTAAAACGGAATCCGGCTTACTTTAAGAAGCACTAGAGAAAATATCAGTCTTGTGGAAGCATTTCTGCTGTTGTTCAAATCAGTCACTCAGGAGTTGGAAGAAGAGGTATTCATTAGCTTTTGAGAGTTTGGCATCAGTGGCTGAGTTCCAGCTTTTTGAGGCTGGGACAGCAAATGCTGCTGTTTAACCTAAACTATGGGAGTAGAGACAGAATTGCTGCATAGCTTGATTGATGTATTGAAGTGACCCACTATCAGTGTCTGGCTGCAGTGCTTCCTCATTGATGGTGTAAGGAAAAATAGTTGTTTGCAGAGTAGTCACTGCATTTATGTGCAGGGATTCCCATGTCTCAGTGGCAGGGATTCCCATGTCACAGTGGCAGGGATTCCCACATCACAGTGGCGGGGATTCCCATGTCTCAGTGGCAGGGATTCTCATGTCTCAGTGGCAGTACATTACAGTGGACTATCATGCTAACATGCTAATGACCCATAACCTTTAAATCTCCTCTGTGCCCCTTGATCTGCTCTTGTGTGTTTCTTGAGTCTGTGAAAGTTACTTAATTAAACAATTGGATCACTCTTGAAGTAATAAGTGTGGATGATCTTACTCAGTTAAAAAACAATAATAAATATAAATCTAGTCTTTGCTGAAAAGTATTATTTTAATTAAGAATTTTCAACTACTGTACATCTTTTAAAAGAACATGTTGGACATGTTTGCCATCCTCAGTTTGGGTGACAAATCTTCAAGGCCTTGTCAAATATAGTTAGGAAAAACTCAGACTCTGCAGAAGTAAATAAGTATTTATAAACAATGGTTTTATCATTTAGCTGGGAATCTCTACTCGGACTGCTGTATAAGCATTCATCCCAGTACTACACATGCATTTTCAGTCACCTAATGAATTCACCTTAGTTCCTTTCCAGTAGACTTATTGAAGGTCTTCCTCCCATAACTCCATTTTAGGCCTCCCTACAGCCATTTTTATTATACCTGTGCACTTATGTTCATATGATCCATACACGACAGCCTTTTTTCCCATTGTACCTCTTTCTCATCCCATTTGTTTCCCATTCTGCATTGTCACTTTTCAATCCCTTAATTCCCTCAGTTTTTAAGTATCATTTCCTCTCCCATGTTAGCAATTATCAGTAGACAGTTGTATTTCAATGCAGTTTAATCAAATTAACAATTTACTTAAGAAAAACACCAGCTGTTGTTACTATTTTCCCTAACTTTAGCTTATATTTTGGGTATATATCAGGTAGTGTTTGTCTGGTAGTTATATCAGGTAGTGTTTGTCTGGTAGTTATATCAGGTAGTGTCTGTCTGATAGTTATATCAGGTAGTGTTTGTCTGGTAGTTATATCAGGTAGTGTTTGTCTGGTAGATGGAACAGAGGACTAAGGAGCTGGTAATGAGTTGTTTCCAGTGGTCTAGGGCTTGATTCCCACAGCCTCTATTTCCTAACTGTGTGACACCGAGGAAGTCATTTAACCAGGTAGTGCTCCAAGGCTGAGTCTTAAAAAAGTCCATTGAGATTAGCACTCTACCCTGGTTAATAAATAAAATAAGCTGCTCTTTAACTGTGGAAGTCACAGTACTGTATGTAGTTTTGATTTTTTTCAGTAATATTATAACCTTCTGCTATACTGCACCTACATTTTGTTTATTTTTATCATTTGTTAATTGGATAAATAGGCTGGCCCACAGACACTTTTAAGCCACAATGTCTGTATACAGTATAAATAATGAATGATGTTATATGTGTAAACAGGTTTTTCTGTGAATAATGCACCTTATTCATTTATATAAGTAAATAAATGTATTACTAGAAGAACTCTTGAAATAGTCAAAACAAACATTTTATGATGTTCTAGCTACTTATCTTTAGTTAGTTAGTGTTTTTGATTGCTGGGCTGTCTTGGGCATTGCAGGCATCATAGTTTTGACATGGCATTATGTGAATGTGCCCTAGACTCCTGCCTGTTTCATGGGCCATATGTTCCCACAGTCTCACATTAACTTTTAATTGAAAAGTGCATACTAGAGACAGTTTTTTTTTCACTGTAAGATGATGCAGGAAAGAAGATCTAACCAGGCAGTGAAATGAAGCAGAGAACCACTCAGCAGAGTGGACTGTGGAATTGTGATTAAAACTATGCTGTGCTTGGAGCACTGCCTAATTGCAAAGAGTGTTGCAGTACAGTCCGTGGAGCATCTGCAGCATGAGGCAGGTTCGCACCTTCTCTGCATTTGATTATGACTCATGAGCATTGCGTGCTGAAAGGCAGATGAGCTAGCTGGAGACTAGATCTTATGAGATGTTATAGTTCAAATCCAACAATGTGGAGGATTAGCAAACAAATATGTTTTACTCCTGCAGAGAGAAATGGTAATAGATTTTCCCATCCAGCTGGCCGCACCACTTAGTGATTCTGAAATCAAGCATTTCTTTATCTTTCTGTAGTAAGTTCTAACACTTTCTTAGGTATGCTTTCTAGTATGCACCACCAGATGATAATTTCATAAATAAATTACCAGATATTCTGGAGGTCTGCCATATGTCACACAACCTTTCAGTTGTGCAGTAAAAGCTCCACTTATGAAAAGAGCAATGCAATGTGCTTGAATAGTTTGGGTCCAGACCAGCTTTATCTTCTGCTTGATGTGAACTTTGCACTATAACAGGGGAAAATATTATAGATGCCAGTAGATTTGTAGGTATTGCTTGTCTGTAAAAGTCAAAGTAATTCACAAGAGTAGCAAGTGAACTGAAAACTAATAAACCTATAGCCATAAGTAAGCACTGTTAAATTCTGTTTCATTTTAACTGCATAACAACATGACATACTATTATATATTTTAAAATTGTGTTTTGGGTTGGAAGAGTGGTTGTAGAAAACTTTGGAATACTTTCAGGCCAGAAACAAAAAGATGATTTTCAAGTCTAGAATAGAGAAACAATTCCACAGTTCAGTACTTTCTCGCCACTAAGACTCTTTGTATATGCATTGCGGATTTAACAGGTGGTTGTGTGGAAGTTCCTTTCTGCAGGTGCCCCTTCACAGACGGCATCACACTAAGAACACTGACAACCTCAGTTATCACACGGGAAAAAGTGAAAAAAACAGAACTTCCTTTTTTAAAGTCTTCAAGTTCATCTGACAGACAGGTGTTCAAGTACTAATTTTCTTGCTTTATGTCCAGCATTTCATTTTTAACTAACAACAGAGTATTCTGTATGGAGGAAGCAATGGATACCTCTTTAATAAAATTTTAAGTATCGCCCCTGGCAGTAAGGATTAGCAGGCACTCAAAGTAACAAAGGAGCACGCCAATTACCTGACAAGAATCGTAGCTTGGGGAAGGGGGCTCTCAGGCTTCTTCACTGAAAACTGTTTTGTCAATAATGCAAGCAATTTAACCTTGACACTATCAACCCTTAAACTAATTACACAACTAACAGTGTGCTTTTGGTTGCCTAAGGGTATAAAACACATTGAAGCCATTAGTGGGGCATGAAATCTAAAATTGTGCAGCCTCTCACACTCTACTCTGCTAGTGAATTTAGTTTAAATGCATGGCAACTTGCATAATGAGATAGACAGCCAATTAATACGTTTATGCATTCCGCTTTTAGATTAGAACATGATTCAGTGCTCACTTTATCAGAATTTTATTGACAATTATACTAATACTGAAAGCAGCTATAATCATTATGTAGAAATGGTCAAAAAGTTCAAAAATCCTAGATAACAGAAAACACTTTCTTAAAATTAACATCAGCAAACATTTACAGTGTATGCACACTTGTAGCCCTTCTTGGTTCCCTTTTATACAAAATCAATGGAAATAATATGACAGGGAAGGCGAACTTGGAATCCAGTCCACAGCAGAAATGTTGTAGTGTATAGACAAAGGTAAATGCAGAGTAAGTTCCACCTAAATACAAAAGGGTCTAATAATATCTGTTATATCCTGCCATTCTGTCATCATTGAATTCATAGATATTAACTGACAAGGGGTCCATAAGCTACTACCAAACCTAAAGCATACTCAGAACATTATTGTGTTTTCTCGGTCAAATGGAAAAATCCTACCTCCAGAATACGAGGCCATATAAGGGCTATTTTATATAAAGAGTGCCCTTGCTCATCCATCTATCCTGTATCCCACACAGTGCAACATATTAAGCCTGCCCCAGCAGTTCTCTAAACTTGGTGGGTGAAAGGCATCACCAGTTTCCATGAGGAGATAATGGCATACATAGACATAGACATACACATGCGCACGCACACATACGCGCGCGCACACACACACACACACACACACACACACACACACACACACACACACACACACACATTCTGCTTTCATAGGTGGACATATGTGCAAGACTTATGCACATGCACACATTGCTCAGGTTCACTCTTTTGCTTTAAAGTACTTAGGAAAGCAATGTGATTTACTCGGAATGTAAGAAGTTATTTATGTTTACTTAAGTTGATCTGTCACAGATATTTTCTCTTGTTTACCACCCTCAATGGGTGATAAAAGTTCCCCTTTTGTGCATTTGAGGTTGCTAACTTGAGTCAGTTTGTCAGTGTCTTCAACAGAATGTTAGGTATAACTAATGAGTTTGTATCATGAATGATTTTATGTTTCAAATTTAGAAGGGGCGACTCATCAGCCATGTCCTCTAACCCCCCGTCCCCCAGCCATCAGTGTAATTTAAATGGGGGGGGGGGCACTCTTGGATAAGAAAGAAACAGGATGCTGTTTTGACAAGCACTCAAAATCCAAATGTATGTGGAGTGGAAAGAAGTGTTAGTAGCAAACAGTGTTTCATTCATTTTCAGCTGCTTAATATTTTTGCTTTTTCTAACTGTAGCCTCCACATTTGGAGGCATGCATTTATTTAGGGCTGTTGCTCTTGTTGTCTTGTAGTAAACTTCTAAATCCATCCAGGCCTGTTGCCCTACCTGAGACAGCAGAAATGCTCCAGGCTGAATGATCCACTCTGCAAATGTCAACTGCTCCTCCTACATTTGGTTTCTAAACTTATGTCCTCTGCATCTCATTTGTCAGTAATAAGAGCAAAATTGACAAATATCAGAAAAATGCCAAGCAGAATGGAAAGAAAGTATATAAAAGAGAGAGCACTAAAACTGACTGCTGAAGAAAAACTCTGTTCCTGAGGTGCACAATCTGAACTATTTGTATAGTAAGTGAACCCTAAAGAGGGCATTGTCAGTACTTCAGGTGAGTAAGCAGTACTGTGACTAGAGTCTAAAAAGCTGGCACTGGCTCAGATGCTTTACGAACTACAAACATATTGTGTCTTACATTAAACAAGTGCTTATACAGCCGGGCTGAGGGTGAGTGAGGAGAGTCTGCCTATGGGTCCCGTGTTTATGCAATGTTTCCAGTAGCGCATGGAGAGAGACATGTGCAGCAACCAAGGCTGATGTCACAGAGTGGTACCTCAGAAGCATTATAGTGCTCATCTTTGAATATAATGAGAATGAATGCCCCAAGTAAGGTATAATGTAATCTATGATGTGAAAAATTGTAACAATAAGTGCACATTTATGTTTTACAGTTCCATCAGAAGGGGTAATGAGCAATACACTAACACAACCAGTGGCATAGCAATATCAGTAAGCTGTATGGTGGTTGTTCCAAACTCAGAAGTTGCCACACTGTGACATCTGTGTTATTACAATATTGCCCCCTCTAGAACTATGAGAAATGTGGAAACAGAGACTACAAGGACATGATACACATAAGGAGCATTTTAATTGTAATCTTACTGTAAAGCAGACTTGCATAGGGCATGTAATGCATATTGCATTAACGTGGATTATAATGAATAAGTTAGCGGCAATGGATGCTAGGTACATTGCTGAAAAAAACGGTGGGAAGCAGAAACTGGTAGCATGTTGATGATGTGTATATGGAACATACTAGATATTTATTATACTATATATATATATATATATATATATATATATATATATATATATATATATATACTTTTCTTACTTGGTTTTGATGATCATAAAGCAATGCCTTGGTCTGAAGATTTCTGCTGTTGAGTATAATTTTACTCTGAGGACAATTTATTGAAAATAGTGTAAAATCCATTCTTAAAATCTAGAAAAGGTGCCCAGCTTTGTTCACAGAGAGTTGTACTCTATGCAATGAAATGTTTCGGATACATACCACCAACAATTACTTTCTCATAGATTTATGAATGTTCACGGGAAAAAAAAAAAACTCTTTGTCATGAAGTTCCTAAGCAGCTCTAGTGTAATAGACATGAATTTTGCCAGCAAGGCTGATTACCCTCATGATTGTTTTGTAACTCCATGTTACATTGTTTTTTAAAATAATGGTCTCAGAAGTGTCTGTTCTGGGAGCATTTCCACCCTATTTAAGCCAAAGAGAATTTTGGGGGAGAATTAAGTAGACAATGGAAAAGATAGTGCTGTCAAATGGCATACAAACCTCTGTACAATGACAATTTGTTTCTATTTTCTGATTGTATATTTCCAATATGCATGTATCTTAGCCTATGTATAACCCATCATACAATGTTTAATTACTATTACTGTTAAGGAGCTTTTCTCCGTGGGTCTCCGCTGAAAAGAGGCTAGTGGCCCAGTCAGACTAACCCAGTTAAATGTCAAATAATTAATAATAAATTAAATAAATTTCATGTTATAGTATATGTATTTCTGTGGATGATTTCAGATGGTTTGTCATCATGAAACTGCTCGTTTTTTTTAAAAGTGGACTGTATACCAGGTCATTAACACTGCATAATATAATTTATGTTGGTCTGATGGACCTGCAACAGTGCCATATTAGTTCTGTGGTACGGCACCCCCTACTGGTACTATGAGGAATAGAGCTGTGTGAGAGCTATCAGAATAAATATGTTTGGTGACATTATGAGCTGTGCATGTAAGCATACCTCTCAACTGTACAGATTTTCACAGAATGTCCAGATGTTTGCCTCATATTTTTGGTCCTTTTTTCATAAAATTGTGTTTTTTCTGCCAAATTAGTGGGAACATGTTAAAGAATGAAGTTAGAAAATAATGACAGACATTTGAGTATCAGACTTCATACCCTTTAGAAAATTCATGCTAATGCAAAACCTGTTATTCTATCAACCTTCTAAGTTTGTAAAAGCAATATTTAAAAATTGCCCCTATATTTGGGCCTTTGTACCATTTTTATATATGGCTTTGTCCAGATTTCTTGCTCTAACAGGTTGAGAGGTATGCATGTAAGTAGAAAAGTGAGTCACTGTAATATTAGAGAACTGCCCCACAACACACTCACACTCTGAAGAGTGCACTACCATATTCTGGCAATGTGTAATACATACTTCTGTAAAACTGTTAGTATATAAACGTTTCAATAATTCTAAAGGAACTGATAACTGCAGCCTGGCATACTTTAAACATCTGCTCTAGATCACCTTATGACAAAAGCTACTTTAACTTTGGTATCAAATGATGTCTTTTCAGCCTTTCTACCCAGTATACCTGTTCCTCTCTCTATATTTCTACACTTAAAAAGAATTTGCCCTTTAATCCTCAAATTCTGACATCTTCTTTCCTACAACTTACATTTCTCCCTAAATTGTACTTTCCTTAGCAACTCACCCCTTGTTCTGAATGACTCTTCATACAGTTCTGCTCCAACTGCTTTTTTCTGCATACAAATTTTCTTACTCTTTGTCTGTCATTGCTACACTGACATCACAACATAGTTCCATCTTTTATGTCAAACACAGTATGAGCTTGCATTCCTTAACTATAATCTCTGTACTAGCCTCCTACTTGAGTAACTCTCCTTAATATTTGCCTATAGCCTTATCTGAAATATTTCACCATACTTAATTGCACTGTTTGTTATTTCTTTTCTCCCCTTCTTTGTTACACTGTTTACCAACAACTACAATTGCTCCTTGATATTTAACAGTTTCCTTTCCATTTGCTGTATTATTCAGACTTCCTCACATCTTTATGCACAGACACCATGTTATGCTTTTTCCATTCAACAATCTGAATGGGCATCTGTGCTTCTAATCCTCTTGTTATTCCCTCTGATCTTTCCAAAACCGATTTCATGAGTTGCTAGCAAAATGTCTGTCAATAGAAAGTACATTTTCTGCCAGGTATATTTAAATTTGTTTGGCTGGGCTTGGCATAATGGCAAAGGTATTCACCTTATAGACACAAGGTACAGGGTTTGATTCTGACATCAAGTTACTGACTAGGCTTAAAATAGCCCCACAGGGTAGTTAGTCTAGTATTCACCTATAAGACTAAGTTTATGCTGGAGGAACAGATATGTGTCTGAAAGAATTCCCCTCCACCTCCTTTGGAACAGGCTTCTCATCCATGTAAAGCAGAGTTCTTCCCTAACCCTATACAAGTGTAACCTGGACCAGTGGATGAGAAATCCACCACAGGTCTCTACCACCTGTGTCTCTAATGGAGAGAGGCTGTCTATTTCATACCCTGGTTTACATATACCCTTTAAAATAACTTTTAAGGCTCAAAACTAAAACTGAGCTAATATCCCACACTAAACTATTAGGAGTAATTATTGATGAAAATCTTAAAAATGTGATCACATTCAAAGCAATATAAACAAGACTCATAAAAAACTGGGGCTACTCTATAGACATGACAAATTTCTCTCCCTCCCTTCCAAATAAAGATTAGCACTATCTTACTTTCTACCTTCACTAACTTACGATGCTTCTTTATTAACTAATCTGCAGTCTTCCCATAAGACTAAATTAGACACATGCTATAATAAGATTGCTAAATTTGCCAGAAATAGTTGCCATTCTACTCATCACTGTATTGCCCTAAAACAATTACAATGGCTTGAACTCCCCCACTATCTACTCCTCCTCCAGCTCTCTGGCGCTCATAAACTGATATACAAACCCCATGACTGTCCAGCACTCGCCTCCCTATTCACCCTGTACAATCCAGCCCAATATCTTCATTCTGAACACCAATATCTGCTCCAAACACATAAACCCAAACTTCCTGCAGGTCAATTATTATATTCCTGGACAATTTCCAAAATATGGAATAACCTTCCACCATTAATGGGATTACAACCAAGACTTTCTAACTTTAAAAGTGCCCTGCATAGTCACTTCTCCTCCATATGGATATGTAACTGTTCATTTCCTTCTTCATGGATTACTTAAACCTAAGCTACTAATTAACCCTGAATTCTGTCGGATTTTTCCTCATTACTCCTTTATTATTTTATTTTAAATTCCTATAATCTTTTATTCTATTTATACATTGTTTATACATTAAAAAATAATGAAAAAGACGGCCAAGAACACCCAAAAGCTTTTAATATTAAAACATTAAACAGTAAGCGCTTTCATCACCTGTAGTGACTTCTTCAGACTGAATAATGACACAAAGCACTACTAATTTAAAGTGCATTTCTAACAAGCTACTAATTAAATAAATGATTAAATAATCAATACGTCATACATTCTTTAAGTGACGCTTCAAGCCCTTTCTTTTTAAATAAGCAGTGAACTCACCTCTATTGTTTAAGCCAGGTGGAAAACAGGTATTAAGCCTCACTTGCCATATATATTCTCTCCAGCTTAGTTCACTTTCTGCATCAAAACTTCTGTCAAAATTATAAATTTCTTCCAAAACAATAAATTTGAACTTAACATTACATTTACTGGAAGCATAATGCTTCGCTAACGCATTCTTTAAGTCACCTGTCTCAACAGCATACTTATGTTCATACACTCGTTTATATAATTCTCTGACAGTATGTCCAACATAAAAAGAAGGGCATGATTGACATAAAATTAAATATACAACATACTTGCTTTTACAGCAGAAAGACTTATTAAAATTATATTTAAAACCATTAATATTAACTTCGCTAATGTCCGTTAGCAAATAATCACATAACTTGCAGTTAAAACACTTCAGCATTCCCAATTTTTTAATATTAAGACTAATAGATTTCTCCATCTTACTCTGAAACAAGTTCTTAAAGCTTTTGCCTTTTTTATACATAAATTGGGGTCTGTCCCCTAATCTATCTTTAAACTCAACTGAACTTTGTAATATTTTCCAATTATTAGTAATTAGCTTCTTAATATTATGACTATCTACTGAATTACTTATTTGCATACGAAAGGATGGAGCCCTTACTGTGAACCAGGTGACCAAGGTTTGATTAGTTTCCCCAGCACTGAAGAAGCCAGGTAGGGAGGGAGAGTAGTGAAAAGACATAGAATGTTCACCTCTCCCAGTATGGGGGAAGGCAGCTGGCACTCAGTTGCACACAGGAAGTGCAATTTTTCTGGTAGAGACCACAGAAAACTCTTCCCATACTTTCTGGGAGAGGAGAAGGGGCTCCTCACTAGGTGACATCCCTTATGGAAAAGAGGAACAAACAGCACCAATAGTAAACTGCCAGACACACAACCCAACGGGCACAGACTTGGAAGTAAGCCAATAGATCCCAACAGCCAGTCAGGTCACTACACAGCACTTTCGCCATCAATATGGCTTCTTCAGAGTCATTGGATGATGCAGAGCAAGCTGAGGGAATGCAGTTAAGGAGTCAGCAGCGAGGAAGAAAACAGTTTGAAAATGGGGCCTGGAGTCCCAGTAGGTAATATCACCTCTTGCGGGACTCCAGGCCCCATTTTCAAACTGTTTTCTTCCTTGATGCTGACTCCTTAACTGCATTCCTTCAGCTTGCTCTGCATCATCCAATGACTCTGAAGAAGCCATATTGCTGGCGAAAGCGCTTAGTCACTGGATTGGATTTTTTCTTGTTCCAATAAAGTTGTAGTGACCTGACCGGCTGTTGGGATCTATTGTTTTGCTACCAATAGTAAACTGCATGCCCCCCTTTGGTTTAGTAATCACAATATCTGCAGGGAAGAAGCTAAGATTAAAGCAGGAAACCCTTGAACCACCCATAATAGCTGTCCAAACGAAGGCTCCCTCCTGGTTGGTTCTCATCCCTATGATGGAGAATGAACGGTCCAGCTGACTGGGTGGGGGGTGTTGATGGTCAACAGGTGTGGAGGACAAAAAGTATACAAAATAAATAGATATACAGACAGATTGCATAAATAAATAAATAAAAGATTACTTAAACTTTCATCAAACTTTCCATCTTGACTTTCTCAACTGAGCTGAAGTCTGTAGCTGAAAAACACGCCTCACCTCCTACAAAAGCATACTATGCCACACCCCCATATTAGTCCAAAAAAATTGTTTTTCCCATACAACACACAAAATTGATGTCTAAATTTAGTACCTTGCAGTCAGTGCAAAAAAAAAAGGAAAAAATTAATTTTCTTTTTCTTTTCTTTTTTTCTTTTTATTAAATAAGTGGAAATTAACATTGGTTGCTTTATCCTTGTTTTTTCCTGGTTTCAGAGAGGTCGAGGTGTCCCAGGTTTCTAAGTAACTCCACTGTGTTTTTTCATTTCGGTTTTTAGTTTGGTATAACCAATACTTGGTTGTTGTAAATAATGAACTTGTGTGGTTTGTCACTGTAAATAGACTACATTAAACCCAAGTCAAATGTCTCCAGTGTGTTGCTTTACCACACTACATAAGAAAGTGAATTTGTTAACAAGGGTCATGCACTGATTATAATATTTTTCATTTCAGTTATTATCTGCATTAATTTCAAGAGCTGTCTTCAGCTTTCCACAGGTTCTGTTCATAGTAAAATTTACCGAGAGTCCCTTCCCCAGACATTAGTCCCTCTTCATAAAATGCAAACATTATAATTTCCAGTCCTTTCTCCCCTTCATTTTAACAAGGTATCTCACTCAAGTTTTTCCCATTATGAGCATCATGTTACCTGAACTAGTGCCTCTGCTGTACTTAGTGTAATATGTGTCTCTACCATGTTCTTTACCATATTAGATATACACAATATTATATACAGCATTTCTAACACATTATAGAACAGATTTCATGATTCATGCAGCCACTGTTACCACCTGACCCCACCTCAGCACAGAATCATTGGTTCCAGTGCACCTACATGGGCTATAGGTCCTGGATAACCCATCTACATTGATGTGGATTCTGCCTGGCCTGTGCTACATTTTAAAGTTAAATGGCTGATGGGTTAAGGCTCATCAGGTTCATTTAGGATTATAGTCTTCTGGCTGAAAAGTGACTGCAAGAGGGTACTATCAGTTAGTAATGCAAATTCCATTCGAAAAAGGTAATATTTGAGGTTAGTGAGTGAAACAGATCAATTTCTCCTCTATATTCATAACCTGAGATAGAACCACCTGTATACCAATTTCTAAAGCATCTGTAGCAAATGCAAATGGCTCTGAGAAGTCAGGAATGGTTCTAAACATAACAAATCATTCAACTGCTGAAAGGTTCCCTCTGCTTCCATTATCCCTTTCCCTTTATAGAGCCTTACTCTTGGTTAAGTCAATTAGTGGATAGGCTATAGTCACAAAATTCAAAATGCATTTTCAGTAATAACCAGCCAGGCATAGGAAGGGTTTAACTTGTTTTTCTAGCAATTGGCATGGTCCACTTCCTCATTGCTTCACTGGGGTCATACTACTGTTCTTCCTAGTACATATCCTAAGTATGTGGCTTCTGCTATACAAAGGTGCCTTTTGGCAGCATTGACTGTAGGTCCTGTCTGTCTTGAAGAATTCAGTACAGCTTGCACTTTAGATAAATATGATTCCCACTCCACTGAATTAATTAATATGTTATCAATGTATGGTTTTAAGTAGCTTGTATGGGGTATCAAAACTTTATTCATGAGCATTCGGAAAGTGGCAGATCCCAAGAATCCTGAAGAGTAAGACAGTATAATGGAAACACCATTAAGGATAGAGAATGCTGTCTTTTTGTTGGCAATAAGAGTCAATTAAATCTGACAGTACCCCTTGTTTAAATATAGAGTGCTCAGAAACTTTGCTTTACTTAGCCTTTTTTGAGTTCATCCACTCTGAAGATTGGTTAAGTGTCAGATTTAAATAAATCATTAAGCTTCTGGAAATCATTGGAAAAGTTATGGACCCATCAGGCTTAGATACCAACACGATCAGACTATTCCATTCACGTTAAGATTCTTAAGTAATCCCAAGCTTAAGCATTTTCTTTACTTCATCACTTATTGTTTTTGTTTGGAATGCTGGTATACTGAATGGCTTCAGGTTCGTCTTCCCCACTGCATAGCTTCTACACCATGCTGTATTAAGTTTGTTCAACCAGGCAGCTCTGAAAAATAACTTTTTATTCCTCAGTAAAAACTCTTTTTCTTCTTGCTTTTGACTTTTTGGCAGTGTTTCATCTTGATTAGCAGTAATGGAATTCTTAGCAAACACACTACTACATTTATTTTGGCTTTCAAACTAACCATGGTATCTTCAACTTCCTTGTAAGGTTTTAACATTTATTTGCTTTGATTTTTCTCTTTCCAGTCTATCTTGTTTTGCAGATCATTTCTTTTATTTTCTCTATTATCTCAAAAGACCCTTGACATTTTGCCAGGAATTTATTTTCAGCAAAATTTATCACCTGGGTTGCTTTCACTAAGTCTAGCATTTCTGTTATACACCCTCTGCTCTGTTGTATATCCTGTTCTCTTTTTTAAACTATAGACATATAGTGTGTGTGTGTGTGTGTGTGTGTGTGTGTGTGTGTGTGTGTGTGTGTGTGTGTGTGTGTGTGTGTGTGTGTGTATCTTAATTGTGGTATAACACTGATCACAGTGGGCTATTTTAAGGTTCAGCACAGGGCCATACACTGACCACTACAGACTATAATTCCCAAGAATAAAATTTGATAGAGACTCACAGACAATGATCAAACGTGTAAAACAGAAAGCTATGGAAACCATAGTATAAAACTATATTTAACGCATAAAAATACTTTACTCAAATTATTTACATGGATATGAAGTTTAATCATATTTGTGAGAGTGAGGCTGCTGAGAATAGAAAATGAAGGGAGAGCAGGCATTACTTAGTGGTGGGTCATACAGCTGTGGATGATGCAGCAGACAATGAAGGAGAAGGGATGGTATCATGAACAACGAAGATTATGGGAGAGGTAGAAAAAAGGAGAAAAAGGGAAGTGGGTGAAAGAGTTAAGGGTGTATCAAGGTAAATGATGGGGAATGAGATATACAAATGTGATATTTTAGAGGTTATGCTAAGATCAAGAAAAATACAGCCACTTAATCAATCCAATTCCTATGTAATCCATTACACTCTTAAATCAGTTCCAACTTCCATATAAAAAATCTCCTCAAACTAAAACCATCCAGCCTAGCTGCAGACAGTCTCCCAGCAGAATACTTGAAATTTGCAGCTTACTTCATATATTACCCAATATAAAAACAAATAAGCAGATACATCCAATAATGTCATGTTCCTGCCATCTGAAAAAAAGCTTGTATAATGCCTCTGACTAAGGGTTGGCCTTCTACTGACCACTCCAGAATATAGGCTCATTGCCATACTATCCCCAATATCCAAAATTCTGAGAAAAAGATGCCATCAACAAACATGGAAATGCATGCAATCTGGTATCTTCCTATTTCTTGATTTGGTAAAAGCATTTAACACCATCTGCCATCAAAAACTGGAATAGACTGCCTATAAATGTCAAGCAGAGTGCCTCCTTGGCCCTCTTCAAAAGGAACCTTGACGATTGGATGGGAGATAGGAAATTCACCTCGGGGATCATGTCAATCACCCTGCTAGACAGGGATCCATGGAAGTAAATATTGTGGGAAGAAATATCCAGAGAATTGTTATGGCTAGGCTTGTATAGGCCCTAGGTCCGATAGCCTATTACCAACCTATGAACCTATAAAAACATTCCTCCCGTGACCTCCCTCTTACTTCCTTCTCATGACTTAACAGTTGTTTCACTGATACAGATCAAGCAGTTAGATGGCAAGAGGAATATTTTCCTTCCTACACATTACAGTAGGAGTTCCAGAAGGATCTATACTTGGATCACTTTTATTTAACATATTTATAAATGACCTACATGCTACTACAAAGAGAGCTCTACTCTAATACAATATTCAGATGATTCAACAAATATCTGTTCTGCCCTCAGCCTATAGAAATAACCCAAGAATATTTTACCTCTACTGAATTATGCTCAGACAGGTAACAAGTCCTACTGAATCCTAAGAAAACAAAATTGTTACTATTTGCCCCAAAACACTCTCCCGTGGTAAAACCCTCTTCAATATCAGCTCATCAAATAACACATAAATTGAAGTAGAATCTGTGAAGACCTGTCTAGAAGGGTGAAGGCTGCCAGCCTAGCCAGATAGAATTTTGCAGATAATTCTGTCATTTATAAATAAATGTAAACTACAGGCTTGTTGTCTTAAATGTAAATAAATACTGTTACATGTGGAACTGGAAATAAATGTGACAACAGTGCACTCTACTGACCAAAGTAAAGCAGGTGGTGACCCTTTGAAATAGACAGTGGTGCTGAAAAGTCTAGATGAAGAAATTCTTTCTATTGCTTTAACCAAGAGTTAAATTGCTAGATTTAAACATGCAAATGTATTTTTATTGCTCTGTTTCTGACCAGCTGCAAGATAACAAAAGGGAGATGTTAAGAATGTAAATGCAGTCAATGTGTAGCCTAGGAACTCCAGGAAAGTGTAAAATAGATGATGTAATGTTTATCAGAACTGCAATAGCAATTTAAACAGAGAGAATTAGAAGGCATTAAGCATTTTTGTCTTGATCATCCAACTCACAGCACTGCCTCTTGCTCACATGTAAGTTATCTTAGACTTGTGTTTTCTTTTAGGGATAGCTACAATCTGTGTTTTTCTGTGATGTCAGAACTGTACTAATGAATTATTTTAAGTATTTCTGTGTGATCTCTGAACTCTTGTCTAGCACTATCTAGTAGAAAGTATTGTCTTGTGGTTTTAACTATTTATAATTAAATATTTTAAAACCTTTTAACTGTCGCTGGTTTGTGTAGAGATAATTTAAGGTCTAGAGTACATTACATATTTATAGAGTTTACTGTCCAGGTCACTCCAAATAAGCTTTGACTGTTTAGTCACATCTACCAATTGGATAATCATATTGCACAGTGATAATTGGACACCCTTTTAAGGGCCTTTGAGTAGCTAATGAATATTAGCTGGGCAGTGGCAAGTGGTACTACCGTATAGTCTGGGTAAAAGGGGCACAGCTGGAGAATCTGTGCCAGCCTTCCCCAGAAGTGTCTGTGTGGTTGTATAAACTCTTATCGCAAAATGTGTGTTTCAGCTACTTGGGCAGGGACATGAAGCACTGGTTGGACAGAGAGGGTGCTGGAGATTTTAGCTTGCCCAGCTAGGCTGAGATCTGGACCCTATAGCTGTGCCAGTGGGGAGTCTTATTGGGGACCTGGAGAGCAAGGGAGTGACCAGCCCTGGAATGACTGTGATCTCTGTGTGCTCTTAATGGAAATTGCACTTTACTGTGTGTATTTGTTATCCTTTCCTCATATATGAGATGCTGTCTCTGATGTTAGTGGTGAGGACTGAGACTCCTTGATTGCTGGGCCAGGGCATGGGCATCACAGAATCATTACAAAATTTTTAGGTGTCCTAATTGATGGTAATATGAAGTCTGAGCTCCACATCCAAACAGCTTAAAAACAACACCAAAATCCTGGGCTTCTATATAGAACTAAACACTTTCCCACAGATGGAGCCAGGCAAACAATATCTAAAACCTACCATCTTCCAACCCTAGTATATGCTTCTCCCTTCTTTGCTGAACTTCAAATTATCCAAAAAAACAGAACGGGTGGGAATAAGCTCCATTATTTTAAGAATAGAAGGAAAGGTAAAGAAAGGGAAATAGGAAGAGAAGGCCATCACAACAGGTATACCCATATAACAAATATCACAACACATGACAGACAGATGTTGGAAATAAACAGTATGGACAGCTAAGTTATACAGACAGCACACTGCACAACACGGGCAATGGAAAGTTGACAAACAGGGTGGGGATGCATACCAGCCATAGTGAAATGCAGAAATAGATATTGTACCTACTCTATTACCACAAACCAAATGGGTTCCATTCACGTAGTCGAACTTTTACAAGTTCGAACCACATATGGTCGAGACCATACGTTCGAATTTGTAAATGTTTGAGTGTTTGAATGGAAATCTCTGTAAGCGGAGCTTTCCATTCACTTCAATGTGGTACAATTTTGGAGATGGTATATTTAAGTAGCGGGCATGTGGGGGGGTTGAGGGGGGCTTGCCCCCCTGCTTACAACAAGTTATTGTTTTGTCCGCTGTGTAGTTATTTATTTTTTTTTGCATAGTCGAAGTTCTGTAACTTCAAACTTAATGGTTTGACCATTAGGTGTTTGGAGTTACAGAACTTCGACTATCAAATATAGACCCAAACCAAACTCTACTATAAAGGAATTTTCACTAGCAATCATCTCTCATTTTGTAACTAAACATCCCTTGCTACTACCTCACCCATTCTTAAACTCTAACTAACCTAAGTCTTCCTCTCATAACTTTCATCCTCCTACCTAGTGTCCCCTAGCGCTACTGTATCTCTCTATCCTATTCAACATCACTTCATAACTTAGACCAACACTCCCCTTATTTCTTTATTTTGCACTCCCCTTACTTCTTCTGTAATACTCTATTACTCTCTAATTTTGTTTCCAACTGCCAACTAAATATCTCACTAGAACCACCTCCTCCTTCAGTGTCTTTCACAAGTATAAATATGTTGTTTCTCTCTCATTTAACCCTATTTATCTTTCTATTGTTAAATCACACAGCACCCAACTCTATTTCCTCTCTCTTTCAAAACCCACATCTGTCACATCCTTCCAAACTTGCTTTAGGGACCTTAACCTAGCCTGCAACATTAACAGGATATGCTGGAGAGACAGATATGTCTTCCAGAGACTGCCATGCCTCTAGAACAAACTCCCAAATTCACTTAAAGCAGAGCTCCTCAATGACCCTATTAAGCATATCGTAGACAACTGGATAGTAGACCGTAAATGTACCCCAAGGGTGTCACCAATGTCCCTCTTGGATAAGGGCAGTCAGTGCTGAGCATAGACTAATGCTGCAGATATAGACCATACAACTTGGTCAATAAGGGAACAAGGGTATAACATGGCTAGGCTTATAAAGGCCTTAGGCCAATAGCCTAGTAACCTCCTATGAACCTATTCCATCAAAAAGCTTCTCCAATATAACCCCTACCCTATTTCCAATAAGTCCACTACTTTTTCCTAAATTAATAATTCTTCCTCTACAACTCACTATCCTATACCACCATAATCTCCTTAGCACATCGAAAAGAAACCAAATACCTTTCATTTACTCTCCCATATTTTCAAACTTACTTCCATGTGGTGATATTTATCCTAATCTGGGATTCACTTCCTACTTATCCAACCCCCCAACCACAATAAATCCTTAAATGTTGTTACACTAAACTTCCAAAGTATTCACAATAAAATCATGGATTTTCATGCCTGGGTATCCCACAATCAGCCAGATATTATCACTGCTACTGAGACCTGGCTCAAAATTAATGTAAAAGATGCTGGTTTATAGGGTCATACAGTGGATATAAAAAGTGTACACACCTCTGTTAAAATCCTAGGTTTTTGTGATATAAAAAAATGAGACCATAATAAATCATTTCAAAACTTTTCTCATCTTTAATGTGACCTATAACCTGTACAATTCAATTGAAAAAAAAATCTGTTAGGGGAAAAATATAAAAAAATAAAAGACGCACAGTAAGCTGGTTGCATAAGTGTGCACACCCTTAAACTAGTACTTTGTTGAAGCACCTTTTGATTTAATTACAGCATTCAGCCTTCTTGGGTAGGAGCCTATCAGCATAGCACATTTTGACTTGCCAATATTTAACCACTCTTCCTTGCAAAAGCACTCCAAATCTGTCAGATTGTGAGGGGATCTTTTATGCACAGCCCTCTTCAGGTCACCCCAGAGATTTTATATTGGATTTAGGTCTGGGCTCTGGCTGGGCCACTCCAAAACTTTAATTTTTTTCTGGTGAAGTCATTCTTTTGTTGATTTGGATGTATGCTTGGGGTCATTGTCATGTTGAAAGGTGACATTTCTCTTCATCTTTAGCTTTCTAGCAGACGCATGAAGGTTTTGGGCCAAAAGTGACTGGTATTTGGAACTGTTCATAATTCCCTCCACCTTGACTAAAGCCCCAGTTCCATCTGAAGAAAAGCAACCCCAAAGCATGATACTGCCACCACCATGCTTCACCGCGGGGATGGTGTTCTTTTGGTGATAGAAAGTGTTGTTTTTGCACCAAACATACCTTTTGGAATTTGTGGCCAAAAAGTTCAACCTTGGTCTCATCAGACCATAACACATTTTCCCACATGCATTTGGGAGACTTGATGTGTTGTTTCACAAATTTTAGCCGGGCCTGGATGTCTTTTTATGTAAGAAAAGGCTTCCGTCTTGCAACCCTACCCCATAGTCCAGACATATGGAGAATACATGAGATTGTTGTCACATGTAGTACACAACCAGTACTTGCCAGAAATTCCTGCAGCTCCTTCAGTGTTGCTGTAGGACTCTTGGCAGTCTCCCTGACCAGTTTTTGTCTTGTCTTTTCATCAATTTTGGAGGGACGTCCAGTTCTTTGCAACGTCACTGTTGCCCCATATTTTCTCCACTTTTTGATGACTGTCTTCACTGGTATATCCAATGCTGTGAAAATAATTTTGTACCCTTCTTCTGACTGATACCTTTCAATAATGAGATCCCTTTGATGCGTTGTAAGCTCTCTGTGAACCATGTCTTTTGCTGTAGCAGACAACTGAGTAAATGTCAGGAAAATCCTACTAGGACAGCTGAACTTTATTTGGGGTTAATCAGAGTCTCTTTAATTGATGGCAGTTGTACACCCAAGAAGACTGAATGTTGTAATTAAAGCAAAAGGTGCTTCAACAAAGTATTAATTTAAGGGTGTCCACACTTATGCAACCAGCTTATTGTACGTTTTTTTATCTTTTATATTTTTCCCCTAACAGATTTGTTTGTTTTTCAATTGAATTGTACAGGTTATAGGTCACATTAAAGGTGGGAAAAGTTTTGAAATGATTTATTGTGGTCTCATTTTTTTATATTACAAAAACCTGGTATTTTAACAGAGGTGTGTACACATTTTATATTCACTGTAGGTTCATAGGTGTTTACTAGGCTAACAACCACAATGGCTTTTTAAGCCTAGCTACACATCCCAAGTATCTAATAAGTTCTGATACCCTTGATAAGTGTAAGCAGGGGCCTGGGAGATGAACCATTTACAGGTTGCCTGTGTCCATTAGAGACATAGGTGCCAAACCAGGGATGAATTTCTGGTTCCCCATCCAATTGTCCAAGTTGCACTTGAATTGAGTTAGGGAGGAATTCTGCTTCACATGGATGGGGAGCCTGTTCCATAGACGGGGTAGTCTCTGGGATACATACCTGTCTCTCCAGCAGGTCCTATTTATATCACAGGCAAGGTTTAAGTCTTTAGAATAGGTAATTTTGGTGCTGTTTGTTTTGTGGATACACAGGAGGTCTACCAGGATGGGGTCTGACAATGCTCTGTATGCCAGGCATAGATCTCCCCTCAAAAGCCTGTAGGAGACAGAATACAGGGATAGAGCCTTGAGGCAGTCTGCATAGGGCATTTTACATATGTCCTGCATTCTTTTAGTGAGGAACCTCTGTGGACGTTCCAATTGTTGGATGTGCCTGTTTAGGTACATACCAAAGGGGGCATTGTCCTCGATGATACATCTAATGAATGCCAAATACAGTGGAACAACGACTTCCTTGGACTTAGATGCCATACCTTTGTTTATCAGTTGCTCAGCATAGAATGATTTCCTCACTACTGTAGACATGTGATGGTGAAAGGCTAAATTACTATCTATGTGTGCCTGTAAGTCTCTCACTACTGGATCAGCTCTAAGGGGTGTGTTGTCAATATGATAGTTACCAGGGATGAATGACTTCCAAAAGGATACTATTATGTATTTCTTGGCATTTAGTTTTAGTCAATGGTTCTGACACCAGTTGTTTGTCTGTGTCAGCCCCTCCTGGACAACATTTGTGTCATTGTGGGATTCAATGACAGCTTCTTATTTGCAGTCATCTGCAAATTTAGTCATCCAGAGACCACTGACATTGGCCTTGACTTCTGAGAAGTAAATGCCAAAAAGGAGTGGTCCAACGACTGATCCCTGAGGGACTCCACTTATGACTGGCCTCTTTGTAGAGGTGGACTCCCCAATTCTAACTTCCCGGGTCCTGTCTGTGAGCCAGTTGGCTATCCACTAGCTGACATACAAGTCTGTACCTAACCTCTTGAGTTTGACAACAATGCCCGAGTGGGGTATTGTATCAAATTCCTTGGCCCGGTCAAGGTAGGTAATGTGAACCATTTTTCCCTCATCCATTGCTTTGGTGACCTTCTCAAAGAAGTCCACCAGGTTGAGTAGGCATGATCTGCCCTTGACGAAACCAGACTGGGTTGGGTCCAGTGTCTAGAGATTTACTATATCTCTATTGATCATCTCCATGATAATTCTTTCCATGGCTTTACATATAAGTCTAGTGAGACTGTTTGGAGGCTACAGTTAAAAAGTAATTCCAGAGGCCATGATAGGTCATGTTTCATACAATTTAGAAGGCATCCTGGGATATTTTCTGAGCCCATTGATGCAGTGTTCTTGGTCTTAGAGAGAGCATTAAGGACCTGTTCCCTAGTGATAGTAGGGGGAGTTATATTTGATGGTATTTCCTGAGGGAAGGTTGTGGGGAGAGAGGGTAAAGTTGGAGCTGAATTTATCAGCCAAGAGGTTTTCTATATCTTCTTGCTCAATATAGGTGGCTCCATTTACAATGAGCTCTGCACACAATTGTGTATTGCCTTTGATGGTGCGGACATTGTCTTGAATGCTTTCTGGTTGTCTTTGGCCTGGAAGGCCAAACATAGCTCAAATATGGCTTTGATAGACTTTATTTGTCCTCTGAGTTGTTTATTTAGTTTGATGAGAGTGCTTTTATCCTGTTGGGTGCTGCAGCTCCTAATTTTCCCATGATTTTCTTCCTTCTGTTATACAGCCTGTTGATTTTGTGATTCCACCAGGGTGTCTTGTCTTTTGAGTTAGCTCTGTACTTCTTCCTGGTGGGTACAGCTGCCTCTATGCAGCTATTAACATGCTTGTACAAGGTTTCTGTGAACAGTTCTGCATAGGAAGCAGTGTTCTCAGGGTTTATGGGGGCTTGAAATTTTGCCAGGTTATTACTTAATAGTAGAGATTAGCTTTAGAGTAGTTCCTGAATATTCCAGATTTAGCTGGGGGTCCAGATTTTATTTTTACTTAAAAGGAGACCATTTTGTAGTCTGACCTTATCAAGGAAGCCATTACAGTAGGGGGGTGTGCAGCACTCTCCCATATTATTCAGGACCAGATCTAGTATGGTTATACCCCTGGTTGGTGGAATTGACTATCTGGTCCAGGGAGTTTGTGTTTACAAAATCCAGGAATCACTATGCACGTACTTTTGGTGTCATATAGGATTCCCAGTTAATAGTGGGGCAATTAAAGTCACCCAAGTAAATGGTATTGGGTTAGATGGTTAGTGTTTCTAATAAGTTTAAATACATCCTATGGGTTTTCTGGGTCATAGAGGAGGACATATAGCTTGCAAGGAAGTGGTATTGGATTTTTCCGATGGTAATTTGAACACAGAGCAGCTCAAGTGCACTGTCCTGTTTGACCAGCCTTGAAGTATATTTATTTTTGATGTAAATAGCGGCACCTCCACCTTTAGTCCCTGCATGTAAAGTAGCTGGCCTAAATGTGTGGAAGACATTATAACCTTGCATTGTTGATGTGCTCTATGGCTTTAAACCATGTCTCAGTGACCACACAGATATCAGCATTCTCTAGGGTGAACAGAGCTTCTAGGGAGTGGAGTATTTTGTTTAGATTCCTAGCATTGACCAGTAATACCTTTAGATTTTCTTTGTTTTGATTTGCTATGTCGGAAGTACTTTCAGTTTTGCATTGCCTAAATAAGGCAGTATGGGAGAAGACAATGTTTTAGCTAATATCCGAAAGCCTAGAGGGGAGAGGTGCAGACCATCCCTAGCAAAGCAACGTGGTCTGTTGACCCTCTCCTTCCATGCTGACAAATATTGCACCCCCTTAGAATGACACCAGAGACTAAGCCAATTACTAAAGTCAATTGTCTTTTGTTAGTATTGTGGCATCATCCTTGGAGAAGGTAAAATGCTGCTCAATGCTAGGCTCATACTGAGACACATATTCTGAGAGCTCTATGATGTTTCTTTTCATATAGTCTAGAGAGGTACGTCTCAGGTCATTTACTCCCACATGGACTATGACTGAGTCATATTGGTACTTGTGATCCAATGACCTGAGTGCATGCGTAATGTGGTGGATCCTAGCCCCTGATAAGCACCTGGCCATGACTTTTTCCTTACTCAGCCTGGTGAGAGGGACATCAGTGTGTCTCATGATGGAGTCTCCAATGACTAGAATGTTGGATTGTGTGGTGGCTTGCCTTATGGGCTTAGAGGCAGAGGCTCCATGAGATGTAGCTCTATGTGTTGATGTTTATTTTGTTTTGAAAGAGTGTATTTGGGGCTGCTGAGGGTATTTGTTAGGTGTACTTCATCTAGGAGGTCTTTTTGGTTTAGAAAGGTTACATTTAAATGCCTCTGCATATGTGGGTCGATATGTCTGCTGTGCATTGTGTGTGATGGGTGCAGCGTGTGTACTACTAACAACCTTACTCACATTAGGAGTACTTTTATGTGAGAGCTTTGCCTGCATTGACATTGTGTAAATACATCTCTCACATATCATATCAGTTTGTTTGAGAATTAACTGGTTGTCAGTAAACATGAGGCAATTTCTACATTGCCTCAGGATGCCCATATTCACCAAGCTGGTAACGTAGACAGTGGGAAAGTTCATATCCATGGCAACAGACCCTTTTTTATTGATTAGACAGTTGGAATGAGAATATCAATCAATGTCAGGAGTATCCAGTTTGCAACTCTGGGGACAGTGCTTGTCATTGCAAACTAGTTGTCCTGTGTGCAACTAGGTATTGGAGAAATTTCAATCATGCTTTTACAGGAAAAATGTCACTCAAGGTGTCTGAGTTTGTACAGAGCACTGCCGAATACTTGAGAGGAAACTAATACATAGACCCTGAAAATTTAAGGATGAAGTATTTAGGCAAATATTCAGAAGTTAGAAACAAATCAAGCAATACTTACTGAAAACAAAGAATTACCTTGTCAAGAATGATGAAAAGAGGGGAGTCACATGAATGGCTACTGCCTCGCTGCTACTTGTGCTGGTCTCACCACTGCTTCACTCTGCTGGATTACAATGCTCCTTTGCTTCTTCTTTCTCCAGAAGCAAAATGTTAGCACCAATCCCAAGATGAGAAGCAGGCTACAGCCTGTTTTGTGATCCACAGTCTTGTCCCAGATGATGCAAGGGTCTGTAGGCTTGTTGTAACCTTTTCCTGGTAGATACCTTGAATAGCAACCAGACCAATCAGGAATGTTAAGCACAGACACTCACTGTCCAACCAGAAACAGTCAAGAATCAATGCACTCTGCTCCTTCTCTCACCATGAACAGAATATAAGCACAGATTCCAAGCTGTCACCTATAAAGCAGTTATTAGAATTTCTGGTGATCAGAAGTCTCCATGAAATAATGTCCCTATGCTCCTTCTTTCACCAGGAGAAAACAGAAGCACTAACCAGAGGATGACTACTGAGAGGCAGAATGTAAGCTCTCCAATAACTGGTGGTCTTACAACAGATGTTTAAAGGTAAGATGAAAAAATAGGTTAATATCCTAAACACTGCAGTGTGCACTAAGCAGTTAGATATGAAAAGGGGTAACTTAAGTTTTAGCTGTCTAAGTGGAGAGCCACTAATTTTAAAAGAGCAAGATAGATTGAAAGGGGGTGGGCACTTTTGTATTCTGGTACTATGGAATACACTGGGATGGCCAATAAATTTAAATAGTTGAAGGGAAGTGATTTCACAAAATGATAATTTTGTGGTTACTCACACCAGCCAGTCATGGTGATGCAGCAGTTAGTGTTGTTGCCTCACATCAAGAGGATCTCTGGTTTGATTCTCTGCTGGACTGCCTTCTGTGCAGCGTCTGCATGCCCTCCCTGTGGTCACGTGGGTTTCCTCTGGGTGCTCCAGTTTCCTCCCACATTCCAAAGGCATGCAGTAGGTGAATTGGACACTCTAAATTGACTGTAGGTGTGAGTGTATGTATAAATGAGTGGTACGGATGAATTACTGCGGCAGGGCTAGCCACCCAGCGGAGTAAACCTTTGCTGGAGATGACTGTCACTGTTGAAGTGACACCCCATCCCTATGTGCAAAATGGCAGAAAGAGGTTGAGGATGGATGGATCACACCAGCCAATGAAAGGGGAGAGGGAATGTGATATCTGGTCAAATTAACATAAGGGGCAGGCAACTAGAAAGAGAGTTGTGTTTAAGAACATAACAGCAACAGGGTAGGATGAGTAGGAAAAAATTCTGTCTGACTCCCAAGAGACACAGCTGTTGTCTCTTTCCAAGTTTTAATATGCAATTAAAAGCAGAGTCTGGGTAGCTTTTCCAGTAAAGCTGTGAAATGTTTTATTTTACCCCTTAAATAGAAGGTTTAGCTCCTAGGTCCACCCCCTCAGTTCACAGATAATTAACCTTAACTGACCTGTTCTAACTTCTTTGTGACTCCTTAATTGACCTGTACTAATTTCTGTCTGACTCACAAGAGACACAGCTGTGGTGTCTTTCCAAGTTTTAATATGCAATTCGAAAAGCAGAATTCAAGTAAAACACAGTGTAAGGAAAACAAATCACAGTATACAAAACAGAAAAAGGCAATAAAGTAATATAAAATACAAGAAATCAAAAGCAAACTAACCTTTCCCTCACGGCAACCTGTGGTAGAGTCTGGGTAAGCTTTTCCAGTTGTTGTGTCTTTCAACTTTTCCCGGTTAGGGGTCACCACAGCAGAACTCCGGTCCGCTAATGATTGGCAGTAGATTTTTACATGCCGAGTTGCCAGCCCTGACGCACAACCTTCAACGAAGGTATGCCCATTCACGCATGTCTCCACACAGAAGACGCTCTAGCTGAGAATCGAACAGGACAACGTCTTAACTGTGTGGCGACAACACTACCAGTAAAGCTTTGAAATGTTTTATTTTACACCTTAAATAGCTTCACCCCCTCAGTTCACAGATAATTAACCTTAACTGACCTGTTCTAACTTCCATGTGACTCCTTAACTGACCTGTTCTAATTTCTGTCTGACTCACAAGAGACACAGCTGTGGTCTCTTTTCAAGTTTTAATATGCAATTAAAAGCAGAATACAAATAAAACACAGTGTAAAGAAAAATCACTGTATACAAAATAGAAAAAGGCAAAGATTTGAAATGTTTTATTTTACCTCTTAAATAGAAGGTTTAGTTCCTAGCTCCACCCCATACCTCCCAACCGTACCGAATTACCCGGTAAAATACGAGTTTTGGGGTCCAAATAATGGGGTGCCATGATTCCCGAGTGGTACCCCTTAAATTCCGAGTTTTCCAGCACTTGTCCTTTAATTTCCAAGTTTTCCGGCACTTGGATTTTAAATTTCCTGGCTTTTTGAACTGACATCATCACGTACATGATGATGTCAGCTCTGTGAAACAGCCTGCGAAATTGAGCTAAAGCAAACACGTGCATGTATTTCCGGATGAAATGCTTCTTAAATCCTTAACAGGAACACAGCAGCCGTTTGAAACAGGAACAGAACAGCAACTGCTTGAAAGTGCAAGCAAGGCATGTGGAATTGCTGGGAAACTGTGAGCGAGCCTGGATGACTGCAATGGGAGTAACAGCCATTGGATCTATGCTGCACGGACTAGAACTGCCATCAAATGGATATCTCTATGCTGCCTGCTGAACAGAGAAAGAGCTGCTGCCAACTGGAAAGGTAGGAAGTGGTGTGTATGTGTGTGTGTGTCTGAGAGAGAAAGAGGGAGTAAAATGGAAGTTATATTATAATAATAATTATAAACTCGATCCATAATCAGTGGCAACACTGAATGAATGACTAGTGCAGTGCATCACAGAGAATTCTAAACACTTTTAGATTAGACGAAAAGGGGATTTTTGCCATCCACATTTCTTAAAAAAATAAACATGATATGCAATGCAAGGTTGGATAATCCCTCTCCTTGCTTGACGGCATGTATGTGTGTGCAGACTTCTGTTCTTCTGGTCACTAGCTGTTCTGCTGTTAACCTATTAGCTGACTGTGGGAAGGGAATCACAGAGATGAAGTTTAGAAGTGTTGTTAGGTAATTTGATGTGGCAAGCTATGACTGGAATTGGGAAAGAAGAGAACAGCTGGTGTGATGCAAAAGTCAAGTGACTCATTATGACTAAACTGTAAAATGTTTTGCAATTTATTAGCTTTACTCACATAATTACTGTTTACTATTTCAACAAAAATACTTGGAGCTGCCAGAGTTTGCAAAAAAGAAAACGTGACAATTTATGAAAAACTGATATTTACATTGCAGTGGTTCTCTGATTTCTACAGTGTAACTCAGATTATTTTATGCTTTAGAACAAATAAATATATTGCACAAGTGTCAACAACAATGGGTTTTCTTTTCCAAGTCTGCATCACTGATAACTATTTAGCTAATTATTACAACCTGTATAGTTATCCATTTGACAGGTAAGTTAGCACTGGAAATATAATTAGGACCAAGAAATGGTGCCAATCCCAAAATTCACATTCTAAAGCTGATATCCTAAATTTGTAACTCACTGACCAAACAGGGAGTTCTTAAGATACAGGGTGTTTCCGAATATTTGATTAAGGCTTTGTATATTATAAAACCTTGCTACAACTTTAAATTTCAAGTAACCTTGCAATGTGTTTAGTGCCTGATTTCTTTCCCTCTCTCCACTGTTGGCCGATAGCTTTATATAGATAGTAAGAAGAGAAATCAATTGCAGTACTTGCAAGTTTCACAATTGCTATTCAAATTTGACCTTTACTTTATTAGACTACTATCCTAGCAAGGGCAATGTAGTCACTTGCATTTTTCTCAAAGTTTCTGTAAATGCTAATTATAATTTCCTTCATAGGTTCATAGGTGTTTACTAGGCTAACAACCAGAAGGGCCTTTGTAAGCCTAGCCATGCATCCCAAATCTCTGACAAGTTCTGATACCGTTGATAAGTCTAAGCAGGGTTTTGGAGATGAACCATTTACAGGTTACCTGTGTCCATTAGAGACATAGGTGCCAAACCAGGAATGAATTTCTGGTTTCCCATACAATTGTTCAAGTTGCACTTGAATTGTGTTAGGGAGGATGTTTTTTGTGTGTGCAAGGGGCCTTTGATTTGAATTTTGAAAACAGCCCAATGGTAATCTTTATCCACCACTGGTCAGATGCATTCTTTTGGATGTAGCATGGGTTTCAATGCTGTTTCCATGAATGCGAGTTTCAAGGGCAGAGAATGTTTTAGTGCTAAGTCTGTTTTCATTGTGATTTGTTGTGAGACAGTATTGCTTTGTTTAGCAGATGTCTTAGCATTTGTGCATTATGCTATAAAATGTAAAAATAAAATCAAAATCATTGTAGAAGTAAAGCAATATGCACATTAGTTTGTTTGTGTCTTTCGGCTTATCCCGGTTAGGGGTTGCCA
Source organism: Protopterus annectens (assembly GCF_019279795.1). Classification (NCBI taxonomy): domain Eukaryota; kingdom Metazoa; phylum Chordata; order Ceratodontiformes; family Protopteridae; genus Protopterus; species Protopterus annectens. Next base: position 1,459,855,856 of record NC_056733.1, read on the forward strand.
CAGCGGAACTCCCGTCCGCTAATGATTGGTAGAAGATTTTTATGTGCTGAGTTACCAGCCCTGATGCACAACCTTCAACAAAGGTACGCCCCTTCATGCCTGCCTCCCCACAGAAGACTCTTTAGCTGAGAATAAAATGGACAATGTTGCAAAGCAATATGCACATTAGTGTTTATGGTAAATGGGGAAAAATAACCAGGTAATGGGACATTGGAATGGCTGCAGGGGGACTCTGGTGTGATATTTTGGTTGTCTGTTCAGTTTTGTTTGAAAGTTGGTATCCCACAATTCCATTGGGTGGGTGGGGTTACGTAATTATGTATGCAAATGTTATGTTAATCAGCGTACAGATTTGTACCTATTTTTCATGGGCCTTGTCCAGATGTTTGATGTTTCCAGGTTGAGAGGTATGCTCCACCCCCTCTGAACTTCTCCCTCCAGGCTTTAATGCCATAAGGTTAGATAGACCTCACAAAAAGGAAGGGGCACTTCTTTTCCCTAACACTTACAATATAACCTCATATTCAAACACTATTTTACAGTTTGCTAATGCTGAAATCTTAATTTCTTTTTTAAAACTAAACAACTCCAAATGAATATGTATCATAATTCTGAATATACTCCCTGACAATAACATACCTATGCTGGAAGAGATCCTTGCCTGGACCTCTAATACAATAAAAATAGAGATCATCCTTCTGGAAAATGTTAACATTCACTGGCTAAACCTCTGCTCTAATTTCCCTTCATCTAACGTCAACCTATTTCAACTCACCCAACTCATCACAACACCAACAAGGTTCAACAAGAGTAATAATGAAGATCCCATCCTAGAATGGATATTGATTGGTCACCAATCCAAGTAAAATCTCTGCAGCAGGTGCTCTATCAAATGCACTCAGGGACCATCTCCCTGCTTTTATTCATAGAACAGTTTCCTCCTTACAAAACGAACATCATTACAAACAATTATGGAATCTGGCCAACTTCAAACCACAGGCATTTATCAATATATTAAAAAATATGAACCGAAACATCTTGAAAATTCAGTCTCTAGATGATGCAGTGAATTACTTTAATACAACATTCCTGGAAACACTAAAGAGTCTCACACCTCCTCAGGTAAAAAGAATCAAAACCAACCACACTCCATGGTTAACTAAGCCAACTAAGCAGCTAATGCGAACTAGAGATAACACATGAAAACAATGGCTAAAAAATAAAAACCCTTCAGACCTGCTGAATTTCAAGCAACTCCACAATCAGGTTAAAAAATAAGTAACCAAAGATAAAAAGAGTACTACCTAAAACTTCAAACCAATCACAAGTCGAACCCCAAGAAAATTCTGGACATCAATTACTTCACTCCTAAATCCTGGCACTAAAAACAATCCATGTCCACACCCTAATAAAACTGCATCACAAATAGCCAGCTTCTTCAACTCTCACTTTATCAACAGTATATCAAACATTACTGCCAACGTTCCTCAACCTCATTGTGGCCCAGCCTGAAACACTTCTAATTATAATGTACTACTAAGACAATCCTCTCCCACTCACCCTGTTTCCATTGAGATCGCTTACAATTTTTGTGAAAGAATTCCCTGCCCACACACACTTTCACCCTTAAACCAGTTCCATCTAATACCATAAAACAGCTACTTCTCAAACCCAAACCTACCTCCATTGCAGCTGATAACCTGCCAATAGAATATCTAAAATTAGCAGCTGAAGCCATTGCCTATCCCATTAGCATGCACATCAACAGATCTATCATTGAATCCTATGTTCCAAAACTTTGAAAAAAGGCATTCATCCTCCCTCTTCACAAAGGTGGCAGCTCTACTGATATCTCCAGTTTTCATCCCATAGCCATCCTCTCACCTATCTCAAAGCTCCTTGAAAGATGTATTCACATACAACATCTAAACTTTCTCCTTAACAACCAAATTTTATCCCCTACACAGCATGGTTTCAGACCAGGTTAAAGTACTATGACTGCCTTGATATCTTTCTTGGATACCATAAACAAAGACCAAGACTCAGGAAAAATCATCTCTTCCCTATTTTTTGACTTATCAAAAGCTTTTGATACAGTCTCCCACCTACTACTTGTAAAACAACTCTCAGAAATTGGTGTCTCCCCTCCACTATTAGCTGGTTCTCAAGTTACTTATTAGACGGACAACAGACAGTTAAATGGCAAAACTCCCTTTCTTCCTATCTTCACAACCCTACTGGTGTCCCCCCAGGCTCTATATTAGGTCCCCTCCTATTTAGCATCTTTATTAATGACCTTCTGTCTTCTTCCAGTCAGGGCCCTCTCATTCATTATGCAGATGACTCTACTATTATCTGTTCCACTGATTGTGTGTTCCATCTAAAACAAATCACTCAGCTGGCCCTTTGCTCTATTGAAACCTGCTTTTGCAACAATCAACTGACACTTAATCCACACAAAACCAAAATACTCCTTTTTACCCCAAAGGAAAAAAAAAACTCCCTTAGAGAAAGCCAAGTTCATCATCCAATCTCAAAACAACACAAAAATCAAAGTTGTTACTCACACCAAATTACTGGGAGTAATAATAAATGAACATCTAAAATTTGACTTACATATACAACCATACCTCTCAAGTGTACCTCATTACGAGGAACGTACCTCATCTGGGGTCTTAAAAAGGTCATGTTCCTCAAAGTTCCTCAATGTTCCTCATTGAAAGTGAAATCCATGGTAAATAGAAATGAATCATATTAATTCATTAAAAGATCTTATTTATAAGTAAAACCAGTGTATTTTAACCATCCTATGGCCTTCCTAGTTGAAGTTGTTAGTAAGCCATTAGTATGTGTTCCACATTTTGCCCATTTGTTCCACATTATGAGGGCTAGTGTTCCTCATTTTGGAGATGGAAGGTTGAGAGCTATGTATACAACACAATATTAACAAAGCACAACAGAAACTAGGCATCCTCTATCGGCACAAACACTTTCTTAAGTTGTCCACTAGACAAACCCTTGCTACCACTTACTTACTACCCTCTCTCATCTATGGTGCCTCATTACTTACTAACCCTCAATCCTCTCTGAAAACTAAGCTTGAGACATGCTACAACAAAATTGCCAAGTCTGCTACAAATGCTAAATATTCTGCCCACCACTGTAGATCCCTACACTGCCTTTATTGGCTTTATTGGCTATGTCACTTACCTGCAGTTGACAACTGCACATAAAATAATCTATAAACCTTTACTCTGTCCTACCCTTAGTTCATTATTTAGCTACTATCTACCCAAAAGATCTCTCAGATCTGAAAATTAACAAATTTTGCTGGCCCACAAACCCAAGCTACCTGCCTGTCAGCTTCTATACTCCTGTAGTAGCTAGAGAACAGAGCCTGGAATGCCCTTCCATTAACAGTTAGAACTAATCAAATCTTAACAGCCTTCAAAACTTCTTTACATCTGCACCTCTCTTCATCATGGGACTGCATATGCACCAAGCTCTCAGATCTCAAATCCTGACTCCCTTTACTTCCTGAATATACTCTAATACCAGTTCCACCTATCCACCATACTAGTTTTCTTAACTCGGTAAACACATGCCAATAAATCAATAAATAAATATTCACTATTACACGTTGCAAACTGTGTGACAGTCATAACTGGATGTGCATGATTGATGGTAGTTGTGTGTTGTAGGGTAATAAATAGGAATCACAGTACACATATATAAGTAGTGTGTCCGCAGTGCAAATGTAAGGCAAGCACCATCACAGATGAGCAAATGCAGATCTTGAACTGTCAGATAATACCAGCAGAGGACAGAACAGAACCTCTGACCATGTATGGAAAAGGCAAACAACTGAGCACAGTGCCAAACAGCAGTACTGGAGCAGAACATCAAATTGGCTGCTATGTACACAAGTAGTTGTACACAACCCAAATAGATGCGTAATGGAATGCATGTCACACACGTATACAATGTCAAATGACAACACACACACACACACACACACACACACACACACACACACACACACACACACACACACACACACACACACACACACACACACACACACACGTGTAGGTGAATATGTATGTCCTTCAGTGACCTAACAGAAAATTATTTGAAAGCAATGTCAATACACATACATACATCAATGACATGTAATAATAACATGTGGTCACAAATCTGAGATTACTGCTGTATAAATAATATCAGGTTATACATATGAATTTCAACAGCATACACTGGTTAATACGTAACACACAAGTATAACAAGAACAAGGATGTATTGCAAACAGTTGCCAGCAACTTTTATGCATATGTCCTGTATCTGTATAATGGCTATAGAATTGACACACATTGACCTTGTAAAAAAAAACAAATGTATAAAACTGGACAAGAATTCCAACAAAGGCAAACATATGCCATGCATATGTGGAAGATATATCACATATCTACAAATGTGGAAGGGAGGTGGACAGCATGGGCCCACATCAAGGAAGACATGGCATCAAATCTCCACAGGCAAATGATAAAGCAGTACGCAATATGTAAGATGACACATTGCAAATATATGTGTATACTACATAGGGTGGTGCTGATGTCAACCCAAACTACACTGAAGCGAATGGCCAATGTATGTCACATGGGCAGATTGCATTGCCAGTATCAAGAAAAATGGGCATGTATAAAGCACACATACAGTATTGTGCAATCATCCAAGAAGCATAGGTAAGCAAGCTAAGAACTGGTATCACATGCACATATACTGTCATACCAATGTAAAACAACATGTAGAATAAACACCACATGGGTATATACGTCATTGACCCTGGTTATTTCTGAACAGTGGACAGTCCAGTGAGCAACATTACAGCACATTAACATGACGTCAGTGACTGCTCACAGTTCCAATGTACAATGGTGTTTCCCCATGGATCAGAATATGTGCAGAGATATGTACATAAACCATTGACTATGTACACCATTTGCTGAAATGTATGAATTTATGTCAATAAGGAATGGATATAGAAATGTAATATAGGCCAAAGACAGCATACTGTACTGTCACTGTGTATGCATGAGTGTTACACCGGCGGTCTATGCATTCAGTAAAGGAGGACTGCCCATACGTGTGAGATACATTTATATGACACAACATGGCATCAACATTACCAACACATGCCACACACAGTGCCAGTTTACCAGTGGAACACCATGACAACTCTCATCCAAAACACAGGGACAAGGACATGTCCTTCTGTTGCATATACATGACATGACAATCCACAAATCATACCTGTACCACTGTGGTTTTGGTGGAATATGGGAAACATGTTGCTTGCGAGTTGCCGTCAGTAACACATGTTTACAGTGGAATTGTTGCAGCAGTACAGCATGTTAACTGCTGAAACTAATGGACAGCTGAATGTTGAATGAAAGTCTAATGTGGTAATGTGTATCATGCAAACTTTGAAACATAATTCTAAATGTCATATGACATCTGCAGTGTACGTTTGGACCTGTATCACATAAGCTTGGCAGCAAAATGGTATGCATGCACAACTGTGCATATACAGTCCAATCACGATATGGCAAACACCATGGTGGTAGCAAACACAAGTGGATCACACAGACAATACTTACATAGCTGAGAGACTGCCCTGATGGCAAATTACTTGTGCTGTGGCATGTGCATTAAGTACTGTGCTCTGTAGATAGGTAGGGGTTCTAGTCTCACTGCAGTCAACTGGTGTGTGTGTGTGTGTGTGTGTGTGTGTGTGTGTGTGTGTGTGTGTGTGCGTGTGTGTGTGTGTGTGTGTGTGTGTGTGTGTGTGTGTGTGTGCGTGCATGCACGTTTTTGTGTTCAGTTAGTTCACATTCTAGAGAAGAACATCAAGAATGATCTCTCAGGCTATCTCTCTGAATGAGTCAATCATACCCTGTGTCATGACTTGGAAGAAATTCACCATCATGTCTCCCATCTGTGTACAAAACACATTGGACACCACCTCCCAGATCTGCTCCTGATAAATGTCTTGTTGGGGTGCCTGGTGTCATCTCCTCCTAGGTGCAACAGGGATAATGGCATGTGCAGGTCCAGTTTCTTTGTCTTCTTCCTCATCTGTCATGGTCATCACTGTCATCGGAGGACTCTGGCAGTGGTCTGGCATGCAGTCTTTGCTGACATCTGATGGGTGAGCATCCATGGGTCCCGTGCTCTGTCAAGGTGAATCACAACACAGGACAGGAATTACATATGAATTCCTGATACTATATGACTACATAACATACCCACTGTGACACAATGAACAGGCAGAAAACAGTCGGTATGAAACCTTGGAATACATTATGGCCATAGTCATGTGTACCCTCATATGCAATGCATGTCAGTAATCAAAACCATAATAATGAAAAACAAATGTCTGTCAGCTTGCACATTCTTGTGAAAATCATAGCTGACATTAAACTGAAACTGATGTGCACATCTGCCATCTTACAGACATTAAGTCACATCCTGTCAACATGGGATATCTGTATATGAGAATAAAAGTATATCAGCATACATTGCAGTGTCATTAAAAAACACATTCTCAGATGAAATTAACAAAATTTATTATATAGGACAGTTATAACTAACAGATTTGCTGCTAAGGGATGGCCCTTCATGCACAAACACCTTCCCTATGTTCCATTATCAATACTTATGGCCATTTGCAATACAGGAACATGTCAGCACCACTTTATCTATCAAACAATGTGAACAGCTTACTCAAGGCCATGTCAAGACATGCATAACACAGCTTACCAGTGGAAATACTGACATGACCTGAATACTTGTTTATCGGCTGGTATTATGCATGACAAGCATAAGCAAAGCCAGCACACTTGTATATCCCGACATTTGAAGAGAAACATGCCATGACACAGTGTCATGCAACACCCACATAAATCTACCTTGCAAAGCAACACTGGGAAAATGACAATATAACAGTAGTAGTCAGACCTGCATTCTTTAATACTGATGGTTGCCTTAGTAAATTGTCCAGCTGACTGTCTGACAGAATATCCCTATTTCCATGTTTCATCTATTGCAGTGTGACCTGCACATTTATGTAAATGTCAAATGTATTCCACATGCCAGTGTATGTAATGAGTCATATGAACAGCCACCAATTAATATATTTGGTACTTTTCCATTATCGGGGCAGCAGCTGTAATAAGCTGTTGGAAGGTTAGCACGATGTGGCAATGATTTTATATAAGTAGAGAAAAAATAATGTGTATTCAGCTTTCATAAAACCAGTTTAAGTAGTCCAAAAAGTTTGTACTTAACAACAAAATGTGACTGTAGATCATTGCCATGACGGAGGAGAGCCCAGTGCTCTCCCACGCACACTTTTTTGGTGAGCAGTGTGACAGATTAATACTACGTTTCTGTGTATTGCCGAACTGTACTGTAATGTCTACATGTATGCAGCCTTTCCCCTGTAACTGTACTTTTAGAATTATCATTTTGAAGGCAATATTTCAGAACTTCAAAAATCATTAGAACATCAGTAGCAGTACTACAGGTTTTCAGTTAAGTTTTTCTGCTGTCATTAGTGATGACATGTTTCATCGCTTCAGAGACGTGCAGTCGTATATGGTTCGCATTGTTTCCATATGGTTGCGACAAACTGTTTTAGTTGCAGTACTTGATGTTTAGTAACTGTGTAGTTGTGTGTATAACAGTTTAACGTTGGGTAAATGAAATGTGGTTGCTGCTGTAGTTGTGGCATATTGTTAAGTTGGATGTATTTGTCTTTTTTAAATAAAAGTACAACCTGGCCCTTTGAGTGAAATGTCTTACCATTATGAAATGCATTAGTCATTTCTAGATTACTATTCCTTAATCTGTAATTGCATAGCAAGTGTAGGTGTTATCTTTTTGGTAGCTTGTTTAAAAGCAGTGTTGTAGTAGCAATGGAGTTTGTCTTTACAGCTGTTGCCTCGATAACGGAAAAGTACCACATATTGTTATAATGAAGATATAATGAGATGACAATCCAGTGGGAAATATAAAAGCTATATTCAAAAGAGTTAAAGCAGATAGCATGCTTACTGGCTAACCCCCACATCATAGGTTCATAGAAGATTACTAGGCTAATGGTTTAAGATCCCTTACAAGACTAGCCATTATAAAGTTTTGGAATACAACATAACACACTAGTAAACATGTGCAATCCGAAACACAATGACAGCCTGTGACACATGAAAATCTAGTATATGTGTACTCTACATACAGTATATTTATTAGCAATCACTACCCTGCAAAATGAAAACAGCATGATACCGTTTGCTGATTATGTAATAGAAAGTAAAAATGTTGAAAAAGAATGTCTATGTCCATAAGTGGGTCTACTTTAAAACACTGAATTACCAAACCGTCGAACCACAAAACTCCAAGACCAGAACATCAGAAATGCAAAATACTGAAAACTGAAAACAACAAAAACACAGATCACTGAAACCTTAAAAAATCTCATCCCATAACATCGAAAAGTACAACTCACAAACACCCTTCCAACTAAAACAAAACTTAACCAGCAAACACGCTCTTTACTATGTTTCCCATGTGGGGAGCTCTGCCCCCAACACCCCACGTAAATTAAATATACCAACTCCAAGATCACACTACAATGGAGAAAAGTTAATATCCAAATCCCCACTGTATTGCAATCTCCATATGGAATGTAAAAATAAAGTCTAAATCATTTACCTGTATTGTCCTGAAAACACGAACACACCAGCAAAACAAAAACTTCCTGCCCTACTCACTTATCCCAGCAATTATCACAACAGTAACATAACTTCCTTAACATCAATAAATCTATCAGTCAAAGCAGCAATATTTAACTGTTACCTGAAAAATTGGAATACACATTAAAACTAGTTCCCAACAGCAAAATGTACCATCCACCATACTACCTCACAGCAAACTGCAAATTCTTAAAGTGATAACACATAACTAACAAACTCAATAATAAACACATAACATTTTTGAAGATACAAAAGTTGATGCTATAAATTTTCAGTATTATGCACTTACAATCCAGTAAATCTTCAGTGTTATGCATTGCCAATCTTCCGTGCTCGATATTTTGTGGTTCAACATGACGATAATTCAGCATTTTAAACGGGGCCCCCATAAATATCCCTAAACACAAGATACAAGTATGCTTTAAATAAATCATCAAAGGTGCTTTAGGCAGATGTGATAGCCATGTTGAACTGAAGGGCATACCAGACATCCATTCAGTATGTGAATAGGCAGGTTATGTGCAACAGATCAATCACTGAGAACCACATCCACAAATACAAGTGTGCCAACACATATATTGTAAGCAGTAAGCAAAGCACTATTAAATTATATGTGAAACATCCAAATTCAAAGCACTGTGACAGTTACACAAAAAAGACTGTCACATAGGTTGTGGTCTACACTTCAAAACTGATGCTGTATGTTTTGCCTCTATTGGAATGGCCCATTTTTGCAAGAATATGATTAAGAATGCTGTATTTATGCCTTTGTTTCCCTACAACAGTTGCATTTCATACCTCTCTGCTGGTGTTGTCTTCCCACGAGGACATGTCAGTTGTGAGTTATGCCTGTATTCCTCAAAGATGTCATGTATGTTCCATATGTAACATAATTGTCAACTGGCTGTTACATAGGTTCCATGCACAGACAAGGCCTCCTGGTAAGTCATTGCTATCTTTAACATTTCAGTGAGATGTATGTGGCATATGTCGTTAATGGGGTCTACTTCGATGGACCAAAATTTCACTTAACTGAAATTCTTATCACTGAGACAAAAAGGCCGATGACTGCACAACACTGACATCCTGGAACACTGACTTTCCACTCCAGGTAAGTAACTGCTTGGCCATCCTGAAAAAAAAGGAAAAATAAAGAATAGCAAACCCACCCATGTGGGGACCTCCACTCCCCCACAACTCCCATGTGGGAGGCTGCACCACCTATGCCCCCTTTATCTAAATATGCCAACTCTGAGATTGCACCACCACGGGGGTAAAGGGCAAAGTTCAACAGGATGGCCAAAAGGTTACTTACCTGGAGTGGAAAGTCAGTGTTCCGAGATGTCAGTGTTTTGCGGTCATCAGCCTTTTCGTCTTAGTGATATGAATTTCGGGTAAGTGAAATTTCGGTCTACCAAAGTAGACCTCTTTAATGATATATATAGTATTTGATGTAAGCACATTTTCCTGACCTGTGTCATCTGTCTCATCTTTTAGCACATCCGCTGCCTTTATCTTTCCTAAGCTCATCCACTAATCCTGATTTGGGAATCTAATGCATCTCAGTATGGTAGCATGGCCGCTGGCATACAGGACACAGACTTGGTGATGCAGTCCAGCCCAGATGATTACAGTCATGTGGATACAGCTGTAGCCTCAGATGTGGAGGAAAACTTGTCCAGACATTTTGACAATGAGGAGGCATGAGATGGTGGACAGGATAAGGCCTGTGGACTCCAGTCACATGATGAATCTGCTGATGATGTTGAAAATTCCCCACAACATGTCAATTCTGCCTGTCACAGTAGATGTACCCATGTATGTGGTGTGCATGGGCAAATGTCAGAGGGTGTCTGCCCAGTCCAGGCAAATGAACATTCCCAGCAATGTCATGATTCTGACAGCTATGCATTTGCCCATGACACATATCATGTTGCACACCAAAAGGACAGGAATGCAGACACAGTGAAGTCATGGCATCATTGCCTGCACATAATGAAAGCATATTATCGCTGCACGGTCCTTTGAATCCCTGGCTACAACAGTACTACAGCTGGGTTCTGTGTGCCCTGACTGTGCTTAGATGATTGCCACAAAACAGAAGCAAGTTCCCTCTTAGCAGACCAAACCTTGCCCACTGGGTATTAATATCTATGCTGCAATGTGCATAAACTTCTGCTCCTGGCCCATCCAATGTGGGCCCTGCAGTTATGACCAGACAGGTATCTCACACTCATGTTCCTTCCCACAGTATGTATTCACATGCTGGTGCCACCCAATCAGCAACCTGGGCCAACTATTTCCATACATGGTAGAGGCAGGCCAGAATGCATTGTGAGACATCAGCATGGGTGCCCTAGACTGCATTAGAATAACAGTCACAGCTGATCCACTGTGTTTGGTATTGTCATCCTCTCTCTTTTTTTTTTTAATTTCTCCATGTCTTTTGGGTTTCTATTACCATGACGAGAATGGACCCCATTCCTAAGTCAAAGTACGATTAAAGTTCATGAAATTAGTATTGTTTCAATCTTTGATGTCAGCCAGAAGTGCTTTTTACAGCACCCGCAGTGTGCCCAGTAATGACTCCTTCTGCAATTCGTATGGACTTACATGTACTGGTAACATATCTAAATATGATTGTAGATTCTTTTTATAAGGCCAGTTGCTCCTACTACTAGTGGAACTGTCTGGTTATCTTTCTTCCACGTTGCTGTCATTTCTGCCTGCAAATCCTGATATTTTATGACTTTGTATATCTTTGTATGCCGGGAACAAGCCAAAAGAAGAAGAAGAAGAATATCTCTGTATGCAAGACACTGTAGTCACTGGGTGTGGCAATTTCAATTAGCAATGCTACTTTTGTCTTTTTTTCATGGAACACTATATCTGGTTTTCTCACATCTATCTTCTGAAATGTTGGTAATGAGTGATCCCATGTGATGTAGACTTCATCATTTTCTATGATGTTTTGTGGCTCATGTTTCCAGTGTTTTTCAGCCACTTCAATACCATACTGTTTACACAATCCCCAGTGCAACAGTCCTGCCACATTATTATGCCTTTCAGTATACAGTTCTTCTTGCATTAGTATGTCACAACCAACAATGAGGTGTGCAACTGTTTCTAATTCAGTTTTACAAAACTTAATTTATTTGTTTCTACCATATGTTCAATAAACTTTGTAAACCAACGTGTATGTAGCTCACTATCTTGGGCTGTCAATATTAACCTTCCATATCTTGGTTTGAATTCACCTCTCCTTAACCATTTTTGCATTTGATCCTTGTGGCAATGGTGATTGCTGTGCAGACCACTATCATTGTCATCTGTCTGTGGTTGTTGTGAAGTCTGATACCATGGGAGCCTGAAATTTTCACTAACCATAGGTGACTCCATTTAGTGCATTACAGTTTATCCATAGTTTACATTGACATATACTGCTTGTGATATTGACAACAGTTCTGCATTATGTCTTGAGTTCATTTCCTGTTTGTATATTTTGATAGTGGACAGATAGGGATGCATTTCACAGATGTATGTCCCTTGTTATCTGCCATGCACACATACACCACTATGAGTCTGTATGCATAACTGTATCACTTGTGACCTGAGTTGATCAATGTTGTATAAGATTTGTATATGTTTATACTGTTATATATTAGAACTTTGTTGTTATGTCTGATGCACAGTGTGTACATCTAGTGGATAATTGCCTTTAGATGCAATCTGTGTTGCTGTGGTGGGGCAATATCTAAACATCAGTGTTTAATGTGTGTACGTCTGTATGTGTGGTTTGTCATTACTCAAAGGTGTGTGTCAGATATTGCCATGTTGCCTGGACCTGGACTTGGGGTCACACCCTCCATTGCCCACACCTGTTTCTTTTGCCCCCGTGCCCTTTGCCCACACCTGTTTCTTCTGTCCCCTGTGTCCTTCTGGTCTAATAGCTGTGGAATGTCATCTTCAACATCTGGGGTTCTTCAGGTAGTTCAATGACACCTACAGCTGGAAGACTGCCTTGTGATGTTGTTAGCATACTGTCCAGCATGGTGCACACAGTTATCATCTGTGCTGCCTTTTCAGGTGTGTATTGCAGTGCATCCCCGGATATGTACAGACATCTGAACCTATCTTTCAGTTCACCAAAGACACACTCAATGATATTTTGTTTTGTTGCATGAATTCTGTTGTAGGCTTCCTATGCAGGGTTTGCTGGTTCTCTGTACATGGTCATTACACAGCTTGAATAGATAACCACAGTCACCTGTCATGGGGGACCCTCAGACCACTTTCTCTCCAGATGTCAGCATCATGGACACTGTTGCCATGATGTTTATTATGCTGCCATCAGCTGCACACACAGCCTGGCAGTTTAGGGATGGCCAGCCCTTTCTGTTGATGTATCTGTCTGCTTCTGGATGTACAGGGGTCTTAATAGGGATGTGGATGCAGTCTATTGTACCAAGTACTTCTGAGAAGTTTGCAAGGTTATAGAACTGGTGCATAATACTTTTCCACGCCATGGGGTAGATGGAAAGTATATGTATTCATCTACCTTGCTGTACATTGCTGCCAGGAATTTTGACACGATACGACTGGCAGCTGTATGTGAACACTCCTACAACACCATCCATGTGTCTTTGGAATATCCCACATGCCAGTATCCCTTGACTCTGAAACACTTTTGTTATGAGAGGGATGGGTTTGCCTCACAATATCAACACAGCCATGTGTGTGGCACACATGCTGCATTCAGCCTGCACCAGCTGTCTGTCTAGGTGGTATCTGTCAATGATTTGTTGATCTGACAGTTGGCTTACTTGCAGCCTTGCTTTCTGTCTAGCTGGCTGCCATCAGTAAAAATAAAACCAAAGGTCCAAATGTCTCAAGACGTATAAATAGCACTAATTCAAATGCAAAGCTTTTGAACCACACGGACTCTATTTCAGTGCAGACTAAAACAAATAGCACTTACTAACTTCTTATATTTATAAGTTAAGTTAGCCTAGCAGAAAGTGAATTAAGTCACCTGATTAAGCATATAAATAGTCTAAGTATATAAAAAGTATATATAACATATTAATATATAACATATAAATATTCATACATTTAAACAACTTAAAACATTAAAACAATTCTAAACAATTTGAACACTGCCCGGACATTATAATTAAATAAAAGTGTCTTTTAATTTCAATACTGGTTTAAGGCTATTGATTACATTAAGACCTGGTGGCGTATCAGTCCTAAAATAGTTTATCCATCTATGTTCAGCAAGTTCAGACTTAATACTAATGTCACCCACTCTTTTTTCTACATACAACTGTTGTAGAACTCTAAATTTAAAAAAAAGTGTTCATCATTGAACTTTGTGATATGTTTATAAAGAGCATTTGCATAAACTTTTCTATGAATTTCAGGTAAGTGTGATGCAGTTCTATCTTTAAGCTTTTGATTAGTTTTACCTGTATAAAAACAATTGCATCTAACACAGTTTGCAAAATAAACCACATTTTCAGATTACAGTATTACAGGTAGCAAATGCATTAAATATAAACTTTTGTGTTGTTTATTAATAGGAACTTGACGAATATAGATGGATAAACTATTTTAGGGCTGATACAATACAGTACTGAAATTGAAACAGGCATTTTAAAAGGTAATTTTCTTTTTATGTCTTTATTTAAGCATGTGCTTTTTTCAGTGTTACATATAATGTCAATTTTGTTCATAAACACAAAACTAGATTTATAGAAAAGCATGTAATTTATAAGACTATATGCTAATGCATGCTTTCCATGACAGCACAAAACTGCAATGCCAGCATTAATAAAATCTTTATAAGAGTGACATGTCAGGGTAATATGTCTATTTTAGGGTACATGTTTCCAAATAAATGTTACATAACAAAGTAACAAAATTAAAATTGCCTTGGCTGTGATATTAAGCTGGCAGATTTAAATTAACCTGTCTGTTGCAAATTGTCAACACACACTTGTCAGTATATTCAATAATTTTCTGATAGATATTGGCAATGTATATCAAACTTTACATGTGACGCTGGAACTATATCTTGTCAAATTTGTGACACTAGCATGGTATTTGAACAAGTTTGGAAACTGAGGCCCTGAAGTCACACACGCAACTGTGCTATTTTATTAACTATAAGATATTTAGTCATTTTAGATGACAGAAGAATTTGTAGATGGCTCTCTGACAGGCCACATCAGTGTATTGCCTAAGCCAGAGAGTATGTATACCGTTTCCTATGAGAGGTGAGTAAAATTAGCCATGAAACATCTGTCTCTGTACAGTACCCTCATCTTCTAATAACTCACATATCCAATTATTATCAATGAAAAAAACAGTAGTTTTACAGAATTAACAAATCTGACATTTCCAATAATTATCAATGATGAAACACAATATCTTTACAGAATTAACACACTGGACATTACTATTGTTTGAGGAAGTAATTCTGAGAGGAAGCTCAGTACTGAGTCATGATAATTTTACAGAAAGCAGTATGGTTTTTATTTTGCTAATGTTCAGGTATTGACCAGAATAACATATACAAGTCTGTATAGTATCAAACTTTGAAATAACATTTTGGTTACATCAGCCTAAGAAGGAACATAGCAAGATTTAATCATCTGCATATGCCAAAAAGGTCATCTCTTAACAGTCTGTAGGATACTGAGTATAGCGGCAGGTCTTTAAGTTGGTCCGTGTATGACAAGTTAAGTCTTGTATCCTTTTAGTATGGTACTCTGTGGACATTCCAGTTGTTGTATATGTCTGGACAGATACATACCAAATGGGGCATTATAGTCAATGACTGACCAAATGACTGGCTGAGTAAAGGGGGACAATCACATCCTTAGATATAGACATACTTTCTTTGTTTATAAGCTGTGCAATACACACTAATAGCTCCTGACCTGCTTATCCCTTTTTTAAGCACTGACTTGTGCTTAAGTAAAATTCTAGGCATGCAAGCCACAGATAATAGCTAGTATTCACTTGTCACCTAGGGCATACACTGAACTTATTCTGGTGTCTTTTGACCAAATATGGAGGCTACTTTTTCAGCAATTTTCAGTGGCTGTAGAGGTGAACTTCCCTCTGCACTTCAGAGTGAAGCTGTTTATTTATCAGTCTATCTATCTTATTAGACACACATACATACACACGCACTGCTGTATGCAGCACAGTTGATAAACTAAAACACTGCTAGTAATTCCCTGCTGGGTGAAAAATATAAATACATATTTTGTTTGTCTGTGAGTGACAGAGCTGCTTTCTGTATTACCTGCTCCATTTTGTTTTCTGTTTAAGAAATCTGTTTGGCCTGTTTTTTTTCTATGTGAGAGATAGACACTTTACATTATCTAGGTTGCACATTTCATGTATTTTTTCATTAGTTAATTTGTTTCATGAGTGATACTTAAATACACAGTAATTTAATTGTCTTTGTCTTTTCTGAAAAGATTTTAAGCCTGCATAAACTAAAACGCTGCTAGTAATTCCCTGCTGGGTGAGAAAAGTAAATACATATTTTTTGTCTGTGAGTGACAGAGCTGCTTTCTGTATTACCTGCTTCATTTTGTTTTCTGTTTAAGAAATCTGTTTGGCCTGTTTTTGTTCTATGTGAGAGACAGACGCTTAAATTATCTAGGCTGCACATTTCATGTATTTTTTCATTGGTTAATTTGTTTCATGAGTGATATTTAAATACACTGTGAATTTCATTGTCTTTGTCTTTTCTGAAAAGATTTCAAGCCTGCATAAACTAAAGCACTGCTGGTGATTCCCTGCTGGGTGAGAAAAGTAAAGACATATTTTTTGTCTGTGAGTGACAGAGCTGCTTTCTGTTTTACCTGTTCCATTTTGTTTTCTGTTTTACGAAATCTGCTTAGCCTGGTGTTTTTGTTCTATGTGAGAGATAGCCACAAATTATCTAGGCTGCACATTTCACATGTTTTTTTCATTGGCTAAATTGTTTCTTGCATGATACTTAAACACGCAGTGAATTTCTGGGTCTTTGACTTTTTCTGAAAAAAGATTTCAAGCCTGCATAAACTAAAACACTGCTGGTGATTCCCTGCTGGATGAGGAAAGTAAACCTATAGTTTTGTCTGTGAGTGATAGAGCTGCTTTCTGTTTTACCTGCTCCATTTTGTTTTCTGTTTTAAGAAATCTTGTTGGCCAGCACTCTGCAGCACTTGTTTTTATATCCAGAGGTCAGTAGATTTTCTATCTGGGGCACTGGGAGGTAGCCTGGTCTGTTTAGGCTGGGGAAAACACTTGAGATTTCTGTATGCAGTTTTATTGGATAGAGGGCTTACTAATCAGCTTGGCTTGTTTTTAGTGCCTCTATAAATTCTGCACAATTGAGTGGCTCATTTATATAAGTGAAGTATTTTTATTGAATAATCACATTTTTATAAACTGTTTAAAGTACACCACTGTATCTGTATATTTAAGTTTGTTTGTTGTTGCATTTTGTATCCTTTAAGTTTGTTTGTTGTAGCATTTCACTCCACACACTCCTTTACTGTGCATTTACATTAGGAGGACTGGGGTTATTCATCTAGTGGCAGTAGGTGCTTATCTGGTCTATCTGAGCTATGAAGCACACAAAAGGGCTCTAAGTATTTTTTGCACTTCTCTTATATACTGTGAATATACTTTAGCAGTTTCAAAAAACTGTACTGTCTACTACTACTTTAGGTAGTTATTTGTACTGTATTATATTGTATCTGCTGTTAGGGCTGTTGTTCATAGTTTGTGTGGTCTTGTTACACTTGGGCTCCAAACTTGCTATTTTATATTATCTGCACCCTTGTGGCAGAAGTGTGCTGACCTAACCTGTCTCAATTGGGGATTGCTGGTGGAAGGATTATCATGCACTTTCCTGATTGGTAGTCAGCTTAAAACGTGTTTCTCTTTGCTCATATTTAAGCCTTGCATTTGTGCAGTGCTGGTCTCCATGCAGTGGTGGTTAGCAGTGCCCTCTATAGATGCAAAAGCCTAGAAGGTCAGTTTTTCCCTAAACAGCTATCAGTGAAACCCTTCCAAGCTTTTTTGCTGCTCTAGGGGCAATTCGTTTGAGCACTGAGTAGAGTTTCCTTATTGATCAACCTTAGCCTACATAAAGTATAGGTCTCTCTTGTAGTCTTGGCACTACCAGCAGAGTCATATCAAGTTAACTCATTCCCTTCCCTATTAAAACATGTAAGTGCCTGATATCATGGACAGACAGTTTCCCATTGTGTTTGAACACTCCTCCTGGGCCCATCTCATTTGCTCATCCAGCTGAGTACAGTGAGATCATATTTTGATTTCAGACACTCCTACCAGTCCCATTTCTTCAGTTCTATCCACTATGTACAGAAAGATCATTTGGGAAGGACAACCCCTGTTGTCTCTTAATTGTGCTCTATTCCATCCCTTTCCACTATCAAAAAAAAAAGATTATACTTTATTCAGCTGCTCTTACTGTAACTGTCTTCTACTTTCTTTATTACCTAAGTTTGTTGTTCTGTGTGCTCTTAAATGTTCAAGTGCTCTTATTCTGCACTTATTACTGCTTGTTAGTAGCCTAATTAAATTTGTCTGCTATTCTAAGTATCTTAGTTTTGGTTTTAGCACTTGTGCTTCAGGCCAGTTATTTTACATTTAGGGTTTTTTGTGGGCAAACCCTCATCAAACCCTGCTCTTCCTAAGTCCACCAAGAATTCAGAGCACTATGTCTGGGCAATTCTCATTAGTTTCCCCTCCTGGTCTGGTCAACATGGGCATACTGAGACAGTGTAGCAACTGCCTCATGTTTACAGACAGTCCCCTTCTCCTAGCAGATAATTCTTCTACTTGCAAGAGACGCATCTACATCAGTAAGCTGGAATCCATGCCCTCACACCACATCCAGTACTCCTGACAAAGAAGAGATTGCCAGTACAAGCACTACACCACCCACATCACAGAGCCACACACTCACCTATGCAGGGGTCCTCAACCACAACTTACCTAAACAACAGAGACCCCTGAAAGACACTCACAAACATTCCACACACAATGCCAATAACATTGCACAAAATAGTCAACACACTAGTGTCTCACAAACACAGCCCAGTAAGCATAACAATAAACAAATGCAGCCCATAAGGCATAACAATAAACCAAACATACTAGTCATTGGTGACTTAATAGTGAGACACACTGATGTCCCCCTTACCAGGGTCAACAAGGAGGAGGTCATAGTCAGCTGTTTGTCAGGCTCTAGAATCTACCACATCATGCACGCACTTAAGTCTGTCCACAACAGGTACAAATATGAGTCTGTCATTGTCCATGTTGGTGTGAATGACTTGAGACGTACCTCTCTGGACTATATGAAGAGAGACATGATTGAGCTCTCAGAATATGAGCTCCAGACAGGTGTGACCCTAGCCCTGAGCAGCATCCTACCTTCACCAAGAATGATGCCACAATACCAACAAAAAATAATTGACTTCAACAATTGGCTTAGTTTCTGGTGTCTTTCCAAGTGGATCCAGTATCTGTCAGCCTGGGATGACATGGTTGACAGGGCTCATTGCTTTGCCAGAGATGGGCTCCACCTGTCACTCCTGGGGTTCTGAATCTTGGCCAAGGCTCTTGCCTCCCCATTGTGCATTAGGCTATGTCCCAAAGACAAGTCTTCCAACATGAAAGATCTGTCAAAAAGCAAACTGAAGGTCATCCTGCTCAATGCTAGGAGCCTTAATCTGAAAATGCACTCACTGGAGGCTCTCCTCATACTGGAAGATGCTGATGTCTGTGCAGTCACGGAAACTTGGTTCAGGGCTGTGGAGAACACCCTTGCCTTACCAGGCTATACCTCATTCCACACTTTCTGACACTAAAATGAGGACATGATAGATAGACATCACTATACAAAAGTTCCGTCATCCTGCTGTTATAGTCAACCAATGCCCTTATGTTATGGACAGAGAAAAAATCAAGCTCAAAAACTTTGGATATATTTCCAGTTCAAAAAGGATGTACTGTTACACTAAAGGGGTTGTGTATTTGGCCGTGTGTAGGTTTTGTGCAAGTTTCTGTGTAGGTAAAACTAAGAATGCCCTAAGGTTAAGGATTTATCAACTTTTATATGATATCAGAAGCAAAAATGAAAAGAATGCATTATATAAACATTTGGTGAGTGAACCTACCCATTCCTTCCTGTTCTTTATTTTGGAACAGGTAGATCTGGGACTTCGTGGGGGACCCTTGAATGAGCATTTGGAATTTGTAGAACTCAAATGGCAAATTAGGCTTGATGCTTATCATGCTCCTGGGTTAAATGATAGAATTTCTTTATCTTCTCTGTTGAAATTAAAATCTATGTTTTTTATTTAGTTATACATATTGTTTAGGGATATTTTAAACTTTTTATATGTATTATTGTTTTATATTTGGCTTGCATTAAGTATTTGCAGCCTTGTTAATGGAGGAAATGATGTCAGTTTATTTGTGATTGGATAAGCAATGTATTTAAACAGGTGCTAATTTCAGTATTTTGTATTCTGAGGAAGTCATCTACCAGACAAAAGCACTTAATACTGCTGTGTTTGCTTGCACTGTTTATCCTGGATGAATATTGTCTGTATTTTTCTGGATTTGGAGTTTTCTGCTTATAAAGGATTTAGCACCTACCAAGCATCGCTTTTGTCTTGCAACAGCTGCCTTTTATTTTTCATCAGATGGGTGGCCAACTGGCTCACAGATAGGACCCATGAGGTCAAAATAGGTGCCACCACCTCTGACAGCAGACCTGTCACTAGTGGTGTTCCCCAGAGATCTGTCCTGGGACCCCTACTGTTTGGCATCTACTTCTCAGAGGTCCAGGCAAAGACCAAGGGCCTGTGGCTGACCAAGTTTTTGGATGATTTTAAGTTGGGTGCTGTCATTGACTCCCCAAATGACATTATCATACTGCAAGAGGGTCTCACAGCTACAAATAACTGGTGTCAAAGTCACAGCCTTAAGTTAAATGCAAAAAAATGTATTATCATACCATTCGGCAAAAACACAGTCCCTACTGATTACCACATCAGTGGCAACCTCCTAAGCACACAACCCATGGTGAGAGACCTGGGTACTCAGGTTGACAACAATCTCACATTCGACCATCATATGGCGGCAGTGGTCAGAAAAGCTTTTTACTTGGTTCAACTCATAAGTAAAGGGATTGCATCTAGAAAAAAGGAGGTTATTACCTCTCTGTACTCATCCCTTATTAGATCTATAATTGAGTATAACGCCCAGTTTGGTATGTACCTCTCTAAACACCTGCACCAACTTGAAAGGCCACAGAAATACCTCACAAAGAGAATCTATGGCTTCCAGCACCTGTCTTATACAGATAGGCTCAAATCACCATCACTTTACTTGGTATCATAACAGATTGCTCAGAGGTGATCTGTGTCTCACCTACAAGGCAATAATACAGATATGCTCCATATCTTTAAGTCTAACTCCTCGTGCATTACCCACCTAAATCTAATATGCAACATCAACAAAACCTGCTGGAGCAACAGGTTTGTCTCCGAGAGGCTGCCCCGTCCCTGGAACAGACTTCCCATACATGTCAAACAGAGTACCTCGCTGACACTCTTTAAGTGCAACCTTGGTGAGTGGATGGGAAACCACAAATTTGTCCCACGGGTTCCACCTTTGTAACCAATATAAAGAAAACAAGCCAGCACCACGAGTGGATCAAAAAGTAGTTTCATGCACTGAAACTAGACCGGTTTCAGCTATTTAGCTTTCTTCAGTAGTTAGTTACAATCATCAAATGAAGTGCTCCATATATACCTTTCAAGGAAGGAATGACATCATTTCCTGTAAAGAAAAAATTTGTTAAAGTGAAAAATCATTAGTTGCCAAATATGCAATAACAGAAAGACTTGTCCACCATAATGTATGCCAGAAACTGGAAAAATAGTCATAATACATTATGATCAATAACCAAAATACATCCTTAGTATTAAGATGAAATTGCTATACAGAGTAAAAAGGATAGAAATGATGGAATAGCACAATTGACATTAAATGACATTTTGTCATAAAATTCTGGTTAGAAAAACCCACTAGGTTAAACTATCCATCATTAATCTGTAATATTAATAATGAAATATTAGAACAATAAATCACATTTTATCATTGAGTCCTGGAGAGAAAAGCCCACCAAGTTTGACTATCCATCTTTTCTCTTTATTGTTTAAAATGTCATGCCATCCTGTTTTGAAAGCCCGATTTCCAATGATATGATCGATAATGCAGAATGAGAATTTGGCCGTGGGGTGCTTGATGGTATGTCTATATAGTGCATTTGTAATTCTGCAATTTCTGATATCCCCCAAATGTTCTGATATCCTAATACGAAATTGTCTTGATGTCTGACCAACATAAAAAGCCTGGCAGGTACAGGTAGCTAGATAGATAATCCAGTCTGAACTACAGTTTCCAAAAAAGCTTATGTCATATAGGTGACCAGTATTTTTACTCGTGAAACTTTTGGTTTTAAAGATATAACCACAGAAACTGCAATGACCACAGGGGTATGTACCCACTAGTTTGTCCCCTGTTAATGTTCTTTGAATAGAGGAGTCATCCCCCATGCCACTCTTTTTGTAATGTGAAAAATGGGAACCAAGTGTCTTGCCCTTCCTGTATGAAAAGTAACAATGTTCACCTAAGTACCCTTCCAAAAGAGGATGAGATTTGAGTATGTTCCAATGTGTGTTGATAATATTAATAAGATTGTGACTGTTTCTGCCATATGTTGTAACAAATCTACATGTATCCGAGTTTTTAGGTGTTGCATGCTTTTTATATACTAACAAGGAATCCCTCGGTTTGTTGTTACTCCATTGCGCAGCAGAACTGATGGTGTTCCAATGATATCCTCTGGACAGAAATCTATTGGCTAGGTCTTCATGATGCTTGTTCAAATCTTGTTCTGATGAACATATTCTTTTTATCCTCAAAAACTGGGATTTCGGAATGTTCTTGATAATGTGTTTAGGATGGAGACTGTTGGCATGTAATAAGGTATTATATTGTGGAAATTTGCGATATACAGATGTTTTCAATGTGTGGTCGGGTTGTCGTTGTAAGTGGACATCTAAAAAATGAATTTCATTCAAATCGTATTCCACAGTAAATTCAGTCCCCCACATATTTCCATTTAGGTGTTCCATGAATTCTTGAAGGTAATCCGAGCCACCTTTCCACACTAGCCAACAGTCATCCAAATATCTCCTCCAGATGTCTATTTCAGGTAGATACACATTGTGCAACTCATCATAAATGATGTGCTCCTCTATATAGCCCATATACAGATCTGCATAAATGGGTGCAAATGAAGCCCCCATGGCTGTACCTTGTATTTGCCAATAACAATCCTGCTGGAAATAGAACACATTCTTGGTCAAGATGTGTTCCGCCATACATACAAGTAGCGTGTTCAGTCCAGGGGGATAAATATTGGCTTTGCTCAGCCAAAATTCTAGAGCCATCAAGCCTGCCTAATGTGGTATGCTAGTATATAATGATTTAACATCCAAAGTGCATAATAGCCAGTCAGGTTCTAGTTGAGATTCTGAGACAATCTGTAGAAATTCCGTGGTGTCCTGAATTCTGGCTCTGACACATGATAACAATGGTTTGAGTTTTTCAGTAAGGAACACTGATAGAGGTTCTGTCAGAGATCCAATACCCGATACAATGGGTCTACCAGGTGGTTTATTGATGGATTTATGAATTTTTGGAAGCAAATAAAGATATTTTTTGGCTGGATCTTTAACCATAAGATGTGCCTTAGTTTTATCAGATATTATACCAGCCTCTACTGCTTCCTGTAGAAATTCATTAATTTCACATTGAAAAACGGGTGTTGGATCCGTACTCATTTTCATATAGTGATGATGGTTGGACAATTGTCCATTTCCTTCATCCCGATAGTAATCGGCATCCATGACTACGACCGCACCCCCTTTGTCAGCAGAGAGTATGACTATATCTTTATTGTTTTTAAGCCTGGTGAGGGCACGTTGTTCTTTGTAAGATAGGTTATGTCGAATGTTGTCAAGAGTATCGGAATGAAAATGTAAATCCTTAATAACAGCCTGCTGGAACACCGCAACATGTTTATCCATAGGGGGATTAAAGGTAGATTTGTGAAATCTAAAATCTGTTGATCTTTGAGAGAGATCAGAGTTGTCCTGTTGTTTGAAAAATAGGTTAAGATTAATTTTTCTACAAAACTCTAAAGTGTCAGATAGAAGTGAGCTTTCATCAGTAAAGAAACCAGGAATAAAACCCAGACCTTTATTAAGTAATGAATATTCATCAGATGTTAAAATATACTTTGAGATGTTTAACACATTAGTACAAGATTGAACTATTTCACCACTGACATGAATAGCTCCTCTAGACTTTTTACCCCTATGCTTTCTGCCTCCCCTGTGTTTCCTGCCCCTAAAGGGCCAACCATAGTTCTTCCTCTTTTAATATGTGGTGATTCACCAGTGCTGGTAGATTCATTGTCTGTTGTAGAGGACTCCTCACCAAGAGTATTACTAGTGGATCCTGATTTTTTAAGAATAGATCTCGGTCTCTTTTTGCGCACAAAAGTAAAATATTTGGTGCCCTGGGCAAACCTCACACCCCTCTGATATTCAAATTGTCTACCCCTGCTGTAGTCTTCTTTGTCTCTAGCACATTTATGGAGTTTTTTAGTTTTGAGATTATTCTCCAATGTGGACAATTCCCTGGATAGTTTGTTCAGACAATTCTGAAATTGTGTATGGTCCTCAAATTGTTTCAAATTGTTGCATGTTTTTTCAACATCAATGGTATTAGCATTTACAGTCTTTTCATAAAAGGAAGCTAATATGTTAACCAGTGCCATAGTGGCTTCTTGCTGTGCTGATTGCCAATCCCTGATCAATATGTCATCAGGTGCACCAACTAGTGGCTGAATCTTGGATCTCAATCCTCTAGGTGAAATATTTTGAACCTGATACGCTTTAAAAAGCTTGTGGTGCCAAATATTAGTTCTTAAAGTTTTGATTTGTTTGCCTAGCTGATTGAATTCAGAAACTCAACCGTCAACTGGATCCGATATGGGTAAATTGGTGGTATTCGTGGAACTGATACCAATACCGAATACCTGAAGGTCATCCTTATCCGCACATAAGCTGGATAGTAATTTCCCAAGATCCATGACCATAAGTTGTCAGACAGGAAATTCGCTAGGTTTAAAGGGGATCCAAATCACAAAATAGAAAACAAAAGACAAAGAATGTCTGAACAAATCACCAGGTCATAAATAATAATCTCTGATCTATATCAAATATGTGATAAAGGTGGCAGAGATTCCCCCATGGGTCACCAAAAGATCCAAATGTATGAGATCCAATAATTAAAAAAACAGGAGTACACACTAGAGTAAATGCAACCAAAAAATAATGTATAAATAGCAAGAAAAGCCAGGGTCAATGTAATAATAATATTCCTGAGTGAGAAAATTCCCACTAGATATATTTTATAAGTACCTCAATGAATCAAGGTAAAAATTGACCCTATGTCAAAAATGGTTGTCACTTGTATTATTAATAGAAAATATATGCTGTTTCAGCAAAATGTTATAAAAATGAGTGGGTGTATTGTCCCAGTATAAGTAATGTGGTGTCCTCACCATAAGTAGAATCCCTAGTCTGAATCCACAATGGGTATATGCTGTAAATGAAATGCATATGTGTACACAATATACCAATTGGTAATTGGTTGTGCGATATGTCAAAGTAGCACCCTATTCCCAAAAATTATAGCCTGCTTTCACATGGCCGAGGTCATAGAGTAGAAAAATGATCAGCCATACATATAAGCACACTTATGTATATGTATATAGGATGTTCTAATAGGTTATAGACCAGCCATCAATTCTGTACTTCGGAATGAAAATGCGTAGCTAAATTATCCTAAAAACCATGTACAATTTTTATCAGAACATCACTTATACACAAAAGGTTAAAGATTAGTTATATTTCAAAAGGATGACCCTTAAATGTATTACAACATAATCCTAAAAGCAACCCAATAATGGCTACCTCAATAGTATTTACAACGTATATGCCTTCATGGTCTGAATTACTGTAAAAGATAAGTTTTACTGTTCAGCATACTTGATGAGATTAGTACACGGCCTGAAAAAAAGGCTATATTGTTAAATAGCCAATATCCACAGCAAAAAGCTAGTTTTGTATATTCCAACTTGGCCTATTACTAAAGCTGCATATAACAATAGTAATCATAAAAAATAGTACAAAGTATAAGTATAAGAATCCACCATTTATTGTCCACTATGTCCAACTGTTGTGATTCTTCTGGTGTCGATTTGCACCAAAAAAGGCTCGAATTGAGACACTGTCCAAAAAATACGTGACATCAATGGAGAAAGATAACCAGCACAATGTGAACAAATATCAATTCCAAATCATCCCCATATGTTGAAGCACAATCATTCCTAGTTCACAAAAAATGAAATATCCATGAAGAAAATATACAGTTTGTACCCAAAAAAATTGCAGGTAGTACTCGATGAGTGTGTATGCTGTTATAATGTGATCTTTCACTGTCTAAAGATAGATGGAATATTCATATAAAGTTAACATATAAAATATGTATGCGTACATTATCCCGGTACAAAAGTAATGCACTATAAACCAAAACAGTCTCACCAAGCACGAAATAGATGATTATGTGAAGCCCAAGATTCCCTTTCTGGTATTGGTAACAAAAGACCAAATAACTCCAGTGCGATATGATGTATTGTAATTCAAAACAGTCTCACCAAGCACAGACTAGATGGATACGTGAGGCCCAAAATACTCTCTCCTGAAATGGTGACCAAGTACGAGCTACAACATGAGGCAATATCCAAAATAATCCAATCATTTTTGGAAACTGGCGATCATACAGATAGCAATCGTCAAAGGATGAATCCCAATAAAAAATTATGGTAGATAACCCAAAAGTACATGAAGGTATCAAGTGCAAAGCGATAAAAACGCCAACTGTCAGTGAGGAGCCCTCCTCAACAGACAACAGAAGCATCCAACATGGCGCTGATAGTTGTAGATCCACTCGAACACCAACAGCCAGGAGAACCAAAATTATTCAAGAGACATGAAGCTAGCAAGTACGGCTGGTGCCCGGCAACCAAGCTTGTGTAACCAATATAAAGAAAACAAGCCAGCACCACGAGTGGATCAAAAAGTAGTTTAATGCACTGAAACTAGACCGGTTTCAGCTATTTAGCTTTCTTCAGTAGTTAGTTAGTTACAATCATCAAATGAAGTGCTCCATATATACCTTTCAAGGAAGGAATGACATCACTTCCTGTAAAGAAAAAAATTTGTTAAAGTGAAAAAACATTAGTTGCCAAATATGCAATAACAGAAAGACTTGTCCACCATAATGTATGCCAGAAACTGGAAAAATAGTCATAATACATTATGATCAATAACCAAAATACATCCTTAGTATTAAGATGAAATTGCTATACAGAGTAAAAAGGATAGAAATGATGGAATAACACAATTGACATTAAATCACATTTTGTCATAAAATTCTGGTTAGAAAAACCCACTAGGTTAAACTATCCATCATTAATTTGTAATATTAATAATGAAATATTAGAACAATAAATCACATTTTGTCATTGAGTCCTGGAGAGAAAAGCCCACCAAGTTTGACTATCCATCATTCATGGAACACCTAAATGGAAATAGTTGGGGGACTGAATTTACTGTGGAATACGATTTGAATGAAATTCATTTTTTAGATGTCCACTTACAACGACAACCCGACCACACATTGAAAACATCTGTATATCGCAAATTTCCACAATATAATACCTTATTACATGCCAACAGTCTCCATCCTAAACACATTATCAAGAACATTCTGAAATCCCAGTTTTTGAGGATAAAAAGAATATGTTCATCAGAACAAGATTTGAACAAGCATCATGAAGACCTAGCCAACAGATTTCTGTCCAGAGGATATCATTGGAACACCATCAGTTCTGCTGCGCAATGGAGTAACAACAAACCGAGGGATTCCTTGTTAGTATATAAAAAGCATGCAACACCTAAAAACTCGGATACATGTAGATTTGTTACAACATATGGCAGAAACAGTCACAATCTTATTAATATTATCAACACACATTGGAACATACTCAAATCTCATCCTCTTTTGGAAGGGTACTTAGGTGAACGTTGTTACTTTTCATACAGGAAGGGCAAGACACTTGGTTCCCATTTTTCACATTACAAAAAGAGTGGCATGGGGGATGACTCCTCTATTCAGAGAACATTAACAGGGGACAAACTAGTGGGTACATACCAATGTGGTCATTGCAGTTTCTGTGGTTATATCTTTAAAACCAAAAGTTTCACGAGTAAAAATACTGGTCACCTATATGACAAGCTTTTTTGGAAACTGTAGTTCAGACTGGATTATCTATCTAGCTACCTGTACCTGCCAGGCTTTTTATGTTGGTCAGACATCAAGACAATTTCGTATTAGGATATCAGAACATTTGGGGGATATCAGAAATTGCAGAATTACAAATGCACTATATAGACATACCATCAAGCACCCCACAGCCAAATTCTCATTCTGCATTATTGATCATATCATTGGAAATCGGGCTTTCAAAACAGGATGGCATGACATTTTAAACAATAAAGAGAAAAGATGGATAGTCAAACTTGGTGGGCTTTTCTCTCCAGGACTCAATGATAAAATGTAATTTATTGTTTTAATATTTCATTATTAATATTACAGATTAATGATGGATAGTTTAACCTAGTGGGTTTTTCTAACCAGAATTTTATGACAAAATGTGATTTAATGTCAATTGTGTTATTCCATCATTTCTATCCTTTTTACTCTGTATAGCAATTTCATCTTAATACTAAGGATGTATTTTGGTTATTGATCATAAGGTATTATGACTATTTTTCCAGTTTCTGGCATACATTATGGTGGACAAGTCTTTCTGTTATTGCATATTTGGCAACTAATGATTTTTCACTTTAACAATTTTTTTTCTTTACAGGAAGTGATGTCATTCCTTCCTTGAAAGGTATATATGGAGCACTTCATTTGATGATTGTAACTAACTACTGAAGAAAGCTAAATAGCTGAAACCGGTCTAGTTTCAGTGCATTAAACTACTTTTTGATCCACTCGTGGTGCTGGCTTGTTTTCTTTATATTGGTTACACAAGCTTGGTTGCTGGGCACCAGCCGTACTTGCTAGCTTCATGTCTCTTGAATAGTTCCACCTTTGTCCCTCATTGACAGGGGCAACAGCTGCTGACTGATGTTTTTTTTTTTTTTGGGATAAACTCTTGGCTAGGCTTGTAAGGGCCCCTGGGCCATTAGCCTAGTAATGTCCTATGATCTTATGATCTATCTGACCAGTGTGATAGACATGGGCATCCTGAGGCAATGTAGCAATTGCCTGATGTATACTGACAACAACTTACTCCTGAAACAAACAAATACTTTATGTGCGAGATGTAGTCACACTATGAAATTGGAGGCAAGACTCTCAGATAAGGACAAATTGAGTGCCAAACAGCTTGTCAGCACACACACACACACACACACACACACACACACACACACACACACACACACACACACACACACACACACACACACACACACTTCCCACACTAAATAAGGACACAACACATAAATCTGCATGTTCAGAGGTAGTCACTAGTAACTTACCAAAAGATCAGAGGCCTCTCAAATGGAAAACATTTGTACATATAACAATGTAAAAAAGCAACCACAACACATAATAATACATACACTGGTGTCTCAACAAATAATCCCATAAGGCGTAATACCACAAAACCTAATGTATTGGTCATAGGTGACTCCATTGTGAAACATATGGACATTCCCCTTACCAGGCTGGATAAAGAGCAGGTTAGCTGCCTGTTAGGTGCCAGCATCTGACAAGTCTTCAAGCACTCAGGTCACTCAACCACAAATACCAGTATGACTCCGTCATAGTCCATGAGGGTATGAATAACTTGAGACATACCTCACTAGACTATATGAAGAGAGACTTGACTGAGCTCTCAGATTATGTGTCACAGGTAGGTGTAAGCCTAGACTTAGGCAACATACTACCTTCTCCAAGGATGCTACCACAATACAAACAAAAAATGATTGACTTTAACAATTTGTTTAGCTTCTGGTGTCAGTCCAAGGGGATCTAATATCTCTGTCAGCCTGGAAAGGCATGGTTGACAGGCTATGCTGCTTTGCCAGAGATGGTCTGCACCTGTCTCCTCTAGGCTTTTAGATACTGGCACCCCTATTATGCCTTTTTTAGGCAGTGCCAAAATAAACAACCTCCCAAGATAATAAAATCCTCTGTAGATAAACTACACAGGTACTGCTGCTTAATGCTAGGAGTCTAAACAAGAAATTGCACTCCCTGGAAGCACTTCTCACTTTGGAAGATGCTGACATATTTGCAGTCACTGAGACAGGGTTCATAGGTGTGGAAAGCACCCCGGCTGTGCAGGGCTACAATGCCTCCCATACATTCAGACCACTAACTGAGTGTGAAAGAACTGAAACAGGTGGTGTATCCATCTTCATTAGGGATAAGTACACCTCGAGACTGGTCAGACATTATGACTTTCTTCAGCTACTCCATGTCCAATTAACTAAATGCAAAGTCCCCAACCACATCATAGCTAGATATAGGTCCCCCACCATGAAACAGGAAAAGCATACTGCATACCTGTATTTACTAAAGTCACTTGCTATACAGCCTAACCCCTTACTCATGGGTGAGTTTAAATATCCTACCATTGACTGGGAAACATACATGACCACAAACATATGGCCTCAGAGGTTTTTGGACTTTGTCAATACAAATGCTCTGGAACAGCTAGTCAGCATACCCACAAGAGGCTCAGATGTCCTGTACATAGTACTCACTAAATGGGAGAGCATTGCACCTCCCCAGTGTGATGTCCTCCCTGGTAAGATCGGACCATAAATCAGTCTCGTTTGATGTAATTATAAGACCAGATACCCCATCAAGCTAAAAAAATGGTTAAGAATTTTTCAAAAACAAATTACCTGCTGCAAAGTGAATGTATAAGAAGTTTCAAAGTCTCACCCTGAGCAAAGATAACACAGTCTCCTATGCAGAGGTGTACACCAATGCCCTGTATAACCTCTTTAGCAGTTGTATAGGCTTGGCTGTACATGACTGGATTAAAACCAGGTCTTGCAAAAAAAAAAAAAAAAAAAAAAAAACAAGCCACCCTGGTGGATCCCTAGTATAAACAGGCTATACAACACGAGAAAGAAAGAAAGTAATACCCAAGAACAAGAGGGAGCTGGCTCAGCAGAGGAAGAAATCCCTCTTAAACAAGCAAATTAGAGATTTTGTCAAGTCCTCCAAAGCTAATTACAATGCAAACATAGCCTCCATAGCTAAGGATAATCACAAGGCATTCTTTAACTACATCCAAAATCTAAAAGAGAATACCCAGCTATGCACTGAACTGGTTGAGGATGGCAACATCCATACTCAACTGGAGGTAATAGCCAACCTGCTATCTGACAGATTTGAAGCAAACGTCTCCCCCTTGGCTCCTGCAGTCATTTCCCAATTATACCTGCCACCATTCCTCAGGCCTATTATCTCAAGACAGGAGGTCATCTCGGCACTCTCCAAGGCCAAAAGCACAGCATCAGTGGGACCAGGCAACATCCCAGGATGCCTTTTAAACAACTTAAAACATGACATAGTAGACCCTCTTGGATCCCTGTTTAACCCCACCCTGTGAACTGGCTATGTTCTGGCAGAATGGAGGACAGCAACAGTAATTCCTCTGCACAAAGGGTGGCCATCAACTGACTCTGGGAATTATTGGCCCATAAGCTTGACTAACCTCATCTGTAAGCTCATGGAAAGAATCATTATGGACTTTATTAACAAGGACATAGGTAATCTCAAAACTCTTGACCCAAACCAGTTTGGATTGTTTAAAGGTAGAGCATGCCTGTTAAACATAGTTGACTTCTTAGAGAAAGTCACCAAGACCCTGGACGAGGGAAAGACAGTACAGTGCATGCCACCTATCTTGACATAGCCAAGTCATTTGACACAATCCCCACTCAGGTGTTATAAAGAAACTCTCCCAATTGGTAACTAACCCCTACATTCCCAGATAGGTAGCCAACCAGCTCACTTGACAGAACACATACTGTCAAAGTGGGTGACTTCACCTCTAGCAAAAGAACAGTCACCAATGGCATATCACAGGATTCTGTACTTTCCAGAATTTATTTCTCAGAAGTCCAGGCAAACTTAGAAGACCTGACCAAGTTCGTTGATGATTGCAAATTGGGAGCAATCATTGAGTCCCCAAATTATGTTAATATATTGCAGACAGGGTTAACACAGACAAATGATTATTGCCAAAGCTAAATGGTTGAGAGCTGTGATACATATACAGATGTAGAAGCAGAGAGACAATGTAATGTATATACAGAAACTTAAATACACACAGACAGACAGGATCAATATACTCTGTGAATGGCTTTTTGTCATCCAAGTTTAGAGTCAAAGACTGTAAAGATAAAGAGGTACCATTTAGGTTCACACACATATGGTCAAGGAATAATTGATCAACAGTCCAATATGGTCTTCACTGTCATGCTTTTCAGCTGCAATTAACCCTCACTTTACCATGTATGTTACTATTATTAATTAGCATAATAGTAAAATGACCTTTTTTTAATCAGCACCCCAGCTGAAGCCAAAACTGGTGTTAGATACAATATTAGCATCTAAGCAATGTATAATTAACAATTAACTATAGTAGTTTAATATCCTGCTACTAAAAAGTAGCAGAAGCATCACACACATTTATTTATTTATTATTTATTTGCATTTGTTTACTAGAAAGTTCTGACAAGGTCATGCAAGACCCCTTTTCAGTGGTTGCTCAGGGAGAAAGGCCACAAATTGTATTTAGTTAAGAAAAACAAATAAAGAGATTACAGCAGACCCGTTGTGAGTATAAATAATATTTGAAATACATTACAGATTCAACATAGACTAAGTGCATAGGTGACTATGATAAGTAACAGCTGCCTAAGAAGGAAAAGTAATAAAAATGGTGATTGCGACAGAGGAAGTATTTAGGGTAACCCAGTCGTAGAAGAGTTGCAAGACAATTTCAAGAAGAGACAGAGATCAAGCACCTGCTTTTTTTAGTGTAATGTAATGTACGTATAAAAATTTTGGTATAAGGATGTAATTAATGCATCATATGTGGGTTGGGGTGTAAGGGGGCATTAGCCCCCTATACTTATCTGTTTTGTTATGTGATATTTTCTATTTATTATTTTATTTTACTGTTATGCATTAAGTGAGGAGGGGTTTAAAGATGGTAGCAGACTCCCCTTATAAATGTGTCTTGCATTGATTTCACTTGTCAAGATCGTGTAGTAAATCCTTAACATTTGTAGTAATTTTACATACATCACTACTGGTGTTGGTCTATTTGTAGTCAATTTACATATACCCCAACTGGTACTGGTCTATTTGTAGTCATTTTACATACTCCCCAACTGGTGTTGGTCAATTTGTAGTCATTTTACATACACCCCAACTGGTACTGGTCTATTTGTAGTAATTTTACATACACCCCAACTGGTATTCGTCTATTTGTAGTCATTTTACATACACCCCAACTGGTGTTGGTCTATTTGCAGTCATTTTGCATACATCACTACTGGTGTTGGTCTATTTGTAGTCATTTTACATACACCCCAACTGGTATTCGTCTATTTGTAGTCATTTTACATACACCCCAACTGGTACTGGTCTGTTTGTAGTCCTTTTACATACACCCAAACTGGTTCTGGTATATCTGTAGTCATTTTACATACACCCCAAATGGTGTTGGTCTATTTGTAGTCATTTTACATACATCACTACTGGTGTTGGTCTATTTGTAGTCATTTTATATGCATCCCCAACTGGTGCTGGTCTATTTGTAGTCATTTTACATACACCCCAATGTGTTGGTCTATTTGTAGTAATCTTATGTACACCCCAGCTGGTACTGGTCTATTTGTAGTCATTTTTACATACACCCCCAACTGGTGTTGATCTATTTGTAGACATTTTACATACACCCCAACTGGTGTTGGTCTATTTGTGGTAATTTTACATGCACCCCAACTGGTGTTGGTCTATTTGTAGTCATTTTACATATACCTGAACTGGTGTTGGTCTATTTGTAGTCATTTTACATACACCCCAACTGGTGTTGGTCTATTTGTAGTCATTTTACATATACCTGAACTGGTGTTGGTCTATTTGTAGTCATTTTATATACACCCCAACTTGTGTTGGTCTATTTGCAGTCATTTTACATACACCCCAGCTGATGTTGGTCTATTTGCAGTAATTTTACATACACCTGAACTGGTGTTGGTCTATTTGTAGTCATTTTACATACACCCCAACTGGTTTTGGTCTATTTGCAGTCATTTTACATACACCCCAACCTGTGTTGGTCTATTTGCAGTCTATTTGCAGTCATTTTACATGCACCCCAACTGGTGTTGTTCTATTTGTAGTCATTTTACATATACCTGAACTGGTGTTGGTCTATTTGTAGTCATTTTACATATACCTGAACTGGTGTTGGTCTATCTGTAGTCATTTTACATACACCCCAACTGGTATTGGTCTATTTGTAGTCATTTTACATATACCTGAACTGGTGTTGGTCTATTTGTAGTCATTTTACATACACTCCAACTGGGTTTGGTCTATTTGCAGTCATTTTACATTCACTCCAACCGGTGTTGGTCTATTTGCAGTCTATTTGCAGTCATTTTACATGCACCCCAACTGGTGTTGTTCTATTTGTAGTCATTTTACATATACCTGAACTGGTGTTGGTCTATTTGCAGTCATTTTACATACACCCCAACTGGTGTTGGTCTATTTGTAGTCATTTTACATATACCTGAACTGGTGTTGGTCTATTTGTAGTCATTTTACATACACCCCAACTGGTGTTGGTCTATTTGCAGTCATTTTGCATACATCACTAGTGGCGTTGGTCTATTTGTACTCATTTCACATACACCCCAGCTGGTACTGGTCTATTTGTAGTCCTTTTACATACACCCAAACTGGTTCTGGTATATCTGTAGTAATTTTACATTCACCCCAAATGGTGTTGGTCTATTTGTAGTCATTTTACTTACATCACTACTGGTGTTGGTCTATTTGTAATCATTTTACATACACCCCCAACTGGTGTTGGTCTATTTGTAGCCATTTTACATACACCCCAACGTGTTGGTCTATTTGTAGTAATCTTATGTACACCCCAACTGGTACTGGTCTATTTGTAGTCATTTTTACATACACCCCAACTGGTGTTGGTCTGTTTGTAGTCATTGTACATACACCCCAACTGGTGTTGGTCTATTTGTTGTCATTTTACATACACCCCAACTGGTGTTGGTCTATTTGTAGTTATTTTACATATACCTGAACTGGTGTTGGTCTATCTGTAGTCATTTTACATACATCCCAACTGGTGTTGGTCTATTTGTAGTCATTTTACATATACCTGAACTGGTGTTGGTCTGTTTGTTGTCATTTTATATACACCCCAACTTGTATTGGTCTATTTGCAGTCATTTTACATACACCCCAAATGGTGTTGGTCTATTTGCAGTCATTTTACATACACCCCAACTGGTGGTGGTCTATTTGTAGTCATTTTACATATACCTGAACTGGTGTTGGTCTATTTGTAGTCATTTTACATATACCCCAACTGGTATTGGTCTATTTGTAGTCATTTTACATGTACCTGAACTGGTGTTGGCCTATTTGTAGTCATTCTACATACAACCAACTGGTATTGGTCTATTTGCAGTCATTTTACATACACCCCAACTGGTGTTGGACTATTTGCGGTCTATTTGCAGTCATTTTACATGCACCCCAACTGGTGTTGTTCTATTTGTAGTCATTTTGCATATACCTAAACTGGTGTTGGTCTATTTGCAGTCATTTTACATACACCCCAACTGGTGTTGGTCTATTTGTAGTCATTTTATATATACCTGAACTGGTGTTGGTCTATTTGTAGTCATTTTACATACACCCCAACTGGTGTTGGTCTATTTGCAGTCATTTTACATATACCTGAACTGGTGTTGGTCTATTTGTAGTCATTTTACATATACCTGAAGTGGTGTTGGTCTGTTTGCAGTCATTTTACATATACCTGAACTGGTGTTGGTCTATTTGTAGTCACCCCAACTGGTGTTGGTCTGTTTGCAGTCATTTTACATACACCCCAACTGGTGTTGGTCTATTTGTAGTCATTTTACATACACCCCAAATGGTGCTGGTTTATTTGTAGTCATTTTACATATACCTGAACTTGTGTTGGTCTATTTGTAGTCATTTTACATACACCTCGACTGGTGTTGGTCTGTTTGTAGTCATTTTACATATAGCTGAACTGGTGTTGGTCTATTTGCAGTCATTTTACATACACCCCAAATGGTGTTGGTCTATTTGCAGTCATTTTACATACACCCCAACTGGTACTGGTCTATTTGTAGTCATTTTACATATACCTGAACTTGTGTTTGTCTATTTGTAGTCATTTTACATACACCTCGACTGGTGTTGGTCTGTTTGTAGTCATTTTACATATACCTGAACTGGTGTTGGTCTATTTGCAGTCATTTTACATACACCCCAACTGAAAATAATTTTTTTTCAACATGACATTCCATTTGTATCGCATATACTCTTGAGAGTTTTTTATTTTTATTTTTGGAATTTTATGTTTATTCAGTGCATATTAAATAAACATATATATGTTTTGTAATATGCAACACATAATACCTAGCTTTTTACATAGCCTTTTATATAGCTTCTTAATACATAATTTTAGATGCTACATAGTCTTTTAATACACATTTTGGATATTATTCATTTGTCTGCCATACATATATATTTTTTATATTAAATGCTATGTTTATCTATTGTTATACATATATGCACGCATTTATATATACTATTTGAATTTTTGTGATTTGAATGATGTTCTATATTTACATTTTTGAAATAGGCTCAAGTTTCTAAGATATTTTGACATTCTGACAATATCATGATATATTAGCGCTTAGTTCTTTGAGCTGTTATAGGCTGACATTGTGCGATCATTAGCCTTTAATGATTCAGTGTACTTGAACTGGTCTGATGTTTTTTAATCTGATTGATTGATTCTAATTATTAATTAGTTAATTGAATAATTCACTATGAAGTTTATTGTATATAAGACCTCATGTTTTAAGACACAGTAGATCTGAAGAAGCGTACACTGAGTACGCGAAAGTGCTCATCTTTTCTGTTTTTTCACGAATAAACTCATTTTATTCTTCGTGGTGGTCGAGATCCTGTTTTGTTATTACACACCCCAACTGGTGTTGGTCTATTTGCAGTCATTTTACATACACCCCAAATGGTGTTGGTCTATTTACGGTCATTTTACATACACCCCAAATGGTGTTGGTCTATTTGCAGTCATTTTACATACACCCCAAATGGTGTTGGTCTATTTGCAGTCATTTTACATACACCCCAAATGGTGTTGGTCTATTTGCAGTCATTTTACATACATCCCAAATGGTGTTGGTCTATTTGCAGTCATTTTACATACACCCCAAATAGTGTTGGTCTATTTGCAGTCATTTTACATACACCCCAAATGGTGTTGGTCTATTTGCAGTCATTTTACATACACCCCAACTGGTGTTGGTCTGTTTGTAGTCATTTTACATATCTTGTCAGAAATACTCTCCCTATTCATTCTTGTACAGGACCATGCCGCTTTGCAGAGCACTGAACTTCATGATATCTTTAAGATGATTTCTTGTTACCAAGCACCACTTCAGTTTTGCAGCCTTTGAATTAAGGCTTGATTACATTAGTGAATTAAGGCCAGACCTCTCAGCTATTCCTATTTGGGAGGAATGCTCCTATTTACTGGCTTCATTTACCCATGCACCCAAAATCCCTATTTTTGAAGGCATGTCGTAATTTGTAGGCTTGATTCACAGTTTCATACAATTTTCCAAACCCACTTATTACATGTGTTTTTTTAAAGCTGTCAAGTACACAGAAAATTACATTACATGATTAATATACTAGTGGCAACAGTAATTTAGAGAAAGAGGACATATATCTTATATCTCTCTTTTTGTTAAGCAAAAACAATCACCTTGTGTGGCAGGATTTTGAAAGGCACTTCAGTAAGTCTGAAAATGTTACAGGCTATTTGATAATGTGTTTATATATCTGTCATTTATTGTCACTTTCTGTTTTTGTATTTCTGAGTAGAATCCCACATTCTTGCTGGAGGAGCGAGAGTTAATTTCCATTTGGTATTCAAATATTATACTAATTAGATGACCATATTTTTAGATGGATGCTTCTAATTTTGAAGGGCTTTTGATCCTATAGTCTATGTTTGCTGGTTGAGAGGTATTTTACCAAATGTATGTTCATCCAACAAATGCAGGGGTGCGATATAATGTTAATGGTATGGATGACCAAATGGTGGAAATGTCGAAGGTATGTAATGTTAAAACAGGTAAATGGGGTTGGAGGTGTGTGTGTGTGTGTGTGTGTGTGTGTGTGTGTGTGTGTGTGTGTGTGTGTGTGTGTGTGTGTGTGTGTGCGTGCATGCATGTACATGTGAGTTAGGGTTAGGGTCGGGGCTGGGTAAAGGATGGTTGTCATGTGTTTGTGTGTGAGTTTGTGTTTAGGGTAAGGGTTAGGTTAGAGAATAGATGTGGTGCTGTTTGTGTGTTTGTGAATGTTTGCATGTCTGAGTTTGTCTTGTATAGTGGCTGTATTATGGAAAGGTTTTAGTGATGTTAATGTGTAAGGTTAGGTTTTGGGGAAGGGGTAGAATTAAGATTTGGGTTAGCATCTGTTACTAAGGTGGTGTGGAGGGGCAGAGACAAGGCACCAACTGGAACTAATGAATGAGGAGTCAGTAGCTCTACTTTTTCATGCTAATACCAATGAATTTGTTGCTGATAATACAGGAGTTGTATAGATGTGGACAACACACTGCTCAGGAAACTGTCTCAGAAATCTGCTAAAGAACATCCATAACCATTGTCCATATACAGCTAATGCCAATCTGGATCCTGCAAAAGATGGTACTAGAGTCTTTACCTTTCTATCCTGGTATTGTGAATGTGAAGCTGAGATGACATGACACAGCAGTTAACAGAAATTCAGTGACTGAGTTAAATTCCTTTAGTAAGTTTAATAAATGCAAAAAAAGTCACAAAAAAAGATCTAAGTCACAAACTCCCAAAAACAGTTATAGTTTTAAAAGCTGGATCAATTTTCACTGTTAAGTCAGAGAAAGAAGAAGGAGATAAAGTGGATTCTTAAATTGTTTCTTGCTTTGATTAATGGGATTCTTGAGATTAACAGGAATTCAATTTAGTGTAAGTATATTCTGAACTTATTTCAAGTACTTCATGAATAGTTTGCATTAACAACTATATGGGGGGATTCAGTAATCCTCCGTGTAAGACTAACCAAGTCTTACTCGGAGACTGCCTTCTAAGACTATGACGTCAGCACACCATGTATATTCATGAGGGCACGCTGACTCAACTGGAAGACTAACACGGAGCGTGTAAGACTGCAGGGGGTGTGTCGGACTGCCGAGCAGTCCAAATATCCACGTCCCTGCAACCATAGAAATGTGAAAATGACAAGTGCAATGAGCGAGTCCGCTGAAATGTACACATAGCAAACACTACACATCCCCACATACTAAACCCCTTTGTAATTGTAAAATGTAAACTTTTTTTTTTTTTTATAATTCCCGATATAGCTGCCCATATTTGCGCGTGTTTGCGCGGGTGTACCCATTGCTTAGCTACAGTTAGCAATTTTGACATCGAAGAGCATAATAAGAAATGTTTATGCAAATTAAGCCAAATAGCAATAGCGTAGTGGTAGAGCCTTCGCACAAAGAGGAGGCATTCCCAGTTCTAGTCCCACCACTCCCCTTTCTATTTTATGTTTTAAATTAGTATATACAATAATTCCTGACATATATGAATGACATTTTAGTAAAAAGCATTGAAATGGCCTATGTATTAGTGAACAAAATTTATATATATAAATATAAGAAGGTGAGCAGCATTAAGGATATTGACATATAATTGCCCATAACTAAGCAGCGTTGTACCCAGCGCAATATAGTTGCCCATAACTAAGCAGCATTGTACCCAGCGCAATATAGTTGCCCATAGCTAAGCAGCACTTTACCTAGTGCAATATAGTTGCCCATAGCTAAGCAGCGCTTTACCTAGCGCAATAGGTTTGTGCGGAGCTGTGCACCGCGCTAACCAGCACACCGCCGGGCAATGTTGAGCAACGTAGAGCAACATAGAGCAAAGTTGAGCAAAGTCACCTAAACACAGCCACACTCCCTAGCCTGTCTGGACAGTAGTAAAATAAAAAGCAATGACAAGGCTCAAACCCAGGACACTGTGCACCATAATCAAAGTACTGAACCACTAAGCCATGACAGCTTAGCATGAGCATGCACTGTTAACATACACATACTTATAAATGGAAGTTTAACCATTGCTAAGCAGGTTTGCTATTAGCTGAGAATTTTCAAAAACGGCCAATCACAAATAAGTGTGGGAAATGAGGCATATTTAAGTTCCATAGGTGGGAATACTCACCATAACTGATTGTAGCTCCCATCTGCAGTCAGAATGGCCAGTGCTGGAGAGGGTACTCACTTTCGAGTGCAACACTGGGGCATCGAGGAGTCAAAATACATGGTTTGGCTCCTTGTCCACCATCATGAGTCAAGACTCCTGCAGGGCCAGTTTCAAGGGACGGTGTACAAAGCAGAGGCTTGGAACCGGTTAGCTCATGATCTCACCAGTGCCACAGGCATCCCTCGGACTGGTGAGCAGGTCCGTCACCACCATGCAGACCTGAAGAGACGGAAGCAGGACCTACTGAACCGATGGATACAGGAGGCCCTCTGACATGCAAGATGCCCCACTACTGAGTAGGTAGACATGGAATGAAGTATGTAAGAAATGCTATTGTAGTCTATATAATGGATAGGTATGTCTCAATATCCCTTCATTTACCTCACAGCTGCAGGTGTCCATGCTGCGAATCAGCAAGCCTATGCAGATAGGCTGCTAAGGCTGTGCCACCGGGCAGGTTAGTAATTATTCTGCATGTATTGTTATATAAAATAAGAGAGAGAACCTGAAAAAAAGTGTTGTAGCCCAATAATAAAGCAATAAAATGCCTGGAATAATTTCTCTGCATGTACTGCTATATAAAATAAGTGAGAGACCCAGAAAAAGATTGTTGTAACCCATTAATAAAGGTAAAATAAGTCCTAAATAATATCTCTGCATGTACTGTTATATAAAATAAGTGAGCGAGCCTGAAAAAGAGTGTTGTAACATATTAATAAAGGTATAATACATCTTGAATAAGTCTTCTGCATACACTGTAATATCAAATAAATAAGAGAGCATCTAGAAAAATAGGGAGTTCCAGTAGCTGTGAAGCATATATACAGTCCTCAACAGTTGGTTAATGGCTGGCATGCATAGGTAAATCTGGCACATGAGTAGCTTGTTAATGTGTTCCCCAAAAATGTGAGTGTGCTGCTAGAAATGTAGGGGGCTGTAGAAATATAACTGAAAATGTCACGTGAACACATCCAGATATGTAGATATATAAATATAAATAAAATATATAAATACGTAGCAGTAACATCTGCATCCTGGACAGTTAGTATGTCAGATATAGGTCAGGTATATAATGAACTAGCCAAACCCATTACACAACCTAATGCACATTGCCTAGTGTAACAATACATGTAGGGGATATGCACCTGCAGTCAATAGGAATGTAGTGTAAACTATAAGTACTTATAAGATGTTAATGGAGGTATCTTTTGACACCCTATTGTATGTGTATAAACAATGCAATTCCACACCTCAATGGGTATGTCTAATCTCAAAACATTTGTTGGGACATATGTCCTATTGTTCTATAAATATCTGCATTTACTTTGAGGCACATGCCCTGTTCAAACACCACAATATTGGTGGCCTGTTGCCATCAATCATTCCTGCATGATGTTGGAATGTCCACTTTCGTTCAATATATGCATGTGTTATGCTTGCTGTTCAACTGTTGGAACCCTGGTGTTTTGGGTTAATGGGAATATTACTGCATGCTGTTACAACTAATATGGAATACTGTTGTCTATGTTGTCATTAAATGCACCTAAACACAGAACATATGGGAAGGCCAGTCCCAGCGGACCCACCTGTCCCTCCTCAGCTGGCGATTCCACCTGGCACCAGCAGGTCCGGTGCCCAGCCCGGACCCCCGTCCTCTGTTGGTCCTGTGCCACCTTTGGCTGGAAGCACTGCAGGGGATGGGGCTCGTCTCCCCTGTGCAAACATGGGCAGAGAAGGGCCACCTGTCACCCTCCGAAGGGTCCGGGCTGTGGTGAGTAGGGAGATCCAGCGTTTAGTCGCTGATCCCCTATGCCAGCTCGAGGCAAGAGTGGCATGACTCATGGGTGAGCCTGCCCCTCCTACGCAGCCCCCAGCACAGCCACCCTCCAGGCTGTGAAGGTGCAGTGGTGACTGTCCATGGGTGGGGAATCTCAGTTCCACTTTTACCATCTGTGGGTTCATGGGTTTGCAATTTCCAAACATCCTTCCCCATCAATTGTGTTCACCCACCCCATGTGTCATATTTCACCCCTATATGCATCTTGTTTGTTTTGTCTGTTTACCTCCCCAGCCTACCTCCCACAACATACCTACTTCCCCTACCTCACATTCCACTCTCACCTGAAAAATAAAATGGGCAATCTGCTCCCGCAAAAAAATCATGCCCCATATATAGCTGCCCATTTTGCACACATGTCCGCTGGACACGTAAACTGATAATTATAATTGGCAGTGCAACATACTTTGTTGTCCTCACTCCTCTCTCAGGGGTGGAAGGTT
>NC_056733.1:1459903952-1459926452 GCF_019279795.1 Protopterus annectens
TGCCCTATCTGTAGACTACTGTTACCTGTATTGGTAGATTTTGCATATGTGAGATGTGTATTGTGTGTTTAGCAGTTGTGCTGCATAGTGTTGTGCAATACTGATATTTGAAATATAATCTGTACGCCTGTGACTGTTGACTGTTGTACTACTGTAGTTTAGCAAACTCACAGTAGCAATGCCACAGTTGTGGCCACTGACAAACTGTCTCATTTTCTTGTAGGTCCCTCTGGTGTGACAGCAAGGCAGCCGGTCGATGGTGGTGTGTTATAAATTTAATATTGCTAATGAAATGTGCATATCATAGGTGAGGTGTAGGCCATGTACACGTAACACACCTATGCATA
The DNA here is from genome assembly GCF_019279795.1 of Protopterus annectens. NCBI lineage: Eukaryota > Metazoa > Chordata > Ceratodontiformes > Protopteridae > Protopterus > Protopterus annectens. The sequence goes on from NC_056733.1 coordinate 1,459,904,300, forward strand.
ATGCATGCTGTGCATGTTTGCTGTGACACTATGCACATCTCAGTAATGACAGTAGCTGCCTCAATCAAATGCAATACACAGAACATCACACACAATTGTGGCAACACCTTACTGGACATTGGATAGGCATAGTTGATACACATGTACACAACATACACAACTTTGTCATATGCAGTACACCTTAACATGCTACACATGGCGTATCCAAACACCCGCTGTAAGGTCACACTTTAGTATCCCACATGTCATCCACACAGCACACATAATATACCTGAGGGGTAGAGGCCTATCATGGGGCTGTGCAACACTCTTCCACACATAACATGTTCATGTTAGGCAATGCTCCCTATTGGGCACCTTACAAACCCATGTAACAAGTGGCTGTGTAATTGTGAATGTAGCCACGGTACTGCAGTTCAGGTACAGCATGCTAGGTGGCGGTCTGGCACACATTAGTAGCCTTGAGTGACCACATTATGCATGATGATGATGATGGCTCATGGTACTATACCCCATCCAGTTACAGTGCCCACAGTACTACACATAGCAGTCATTGAAGGAATGAAAGACAAGGAAAAGATCACAGTAAGCTGCCTGTCAGGCGCTAGAATACGCCACATAACACAAGCACTCGGATCACTCCACAGCAAGTACAAGTATGACTCAGTCATTGTCCATGCCAGGGTGAACGACCTGAGACGTACCTCCCTGGACTAAATGAAAAGAGACATAGAGGAGCTCTCAGATTATGTAGCCCAGGCCGGTATGACCCTGACCCTGAGCAGTATCCTACCCTCACCAAGAATTATGCCACAATACAGAGACAAAATGATCAGCTTTAATAATTGGCTTAATTACTGGTGTCATTCTAAGGGGATACAATGTCTGTCTGCCTGGGATGACATGCTTGACAAGCTACGCTGCTTCGCAAGGGATGGCTTGCACCTGTCACCCCTGGGCTTCCGGATATTGGCAAAGGCTCTTGCCACCCCCATAGTGCCTTTTTTAGGCAAGGCTCAAATGATAAACCTACAGCCCTAGAAAACAAAAATGGAGAAAAACTAAGGGTAATACTGCTCAATGCCAGAAGTATAAACCTCAGGATGCATGCCCTCGAAGCCCTCCTCAGTATGGAGAACATCGATGTCTGTGCTGTGACTGAAACCTGGTTCAAGGCTCCTGAGAGCACCCCAGCACTATCAGGTTATACCTCATATCATGCGTTCTGGCCCCAAAATCCGGACCGAACCACAAAAGGAGGGGGAGTATTCATATTCATAATGGATACCCACACCTCCAGGTTAGTGGCAATGCACAAAGCATCGGAGACCATCCAGGTGCAATTAACCATAGGTAAAACTGCCCTACAGTTTGTAGCATGCTACAGACCACCCTCTCAAACTCAGGAAACCCACACAGCCTTCCTGAAGCCACTGGAGAGTATGATTGTCTCTCCAAACACTATCATATTGGGTGACTTCAACTACCCAAACATAGACTGGGAACATTACTCAAGCCCCAACACCCTAGCCCAAAGGTTCCTGGAGTTCATAAACTCAAATGCTATGGAACAACTAGTCACCATTCCCACAAGAGGAGAAAATATACTAGACCTGATCATCACAAACATGGGGACAAAATGCTCCACACCGGAAGTATATCCCTCATTGGTGAGATCAGACCATAAATTAATCTCACTGGAGATCCACATCCCGCCCCCAACCCCAGCAAAAAAGACCACAATGAAGAACTTCTCAAAAGCAAATTTCACACTTCTTAAGACTGGAGTGGTATCCTTCAAGGCCCCCGAGCCAGTGGAAACCACAACCCACGCTGCTGAAACCCTTACAAATTCCTTCTACGAGCACCTCCAGGAATGTATGGATCAAGCAATCCCTAATAAAATCAAGACCCTTTCCACCAAAGGCAGGCGCCCGGTCTGGTGGACCCCAGCCATAAACAAACTCTACAACAAGAGGAGAAAGCTACTACATGACAGAGCAAAATCCCTAAAAGGGAAGGCATCTCTGATCACTACTAGCAAAATACTACGATCACTCATAAAATCATCCAAGGCCAACTTTGAGAGAAAAATCGCTAATGACACAAAAGACAATCATAAGGCCTTCTTTAGCTATGTTAGAAACCTGGGTGGAAACTCCCAGATATGCTCAGAATTAGTCCAAAATGATACAAAAATCACTGAACCCACAGACATTGCCAACATACTGGCAGACAGGTTCAGTGCAAATTTCTCCCTCCCCCAAAGGAGAAATATCTATCCCACCAGAGTCTAGCCTCCCAAACATCTCAGATGCCCAGGTGAGGGCTGCTCTCTCTAAAGCAAAAAACACAGCATCAATGGGACCGGACGGTGTCCCCGGCTGTGTGCTACATGAACTCAATGAGGAACTAAACCCACACATAAGGCTGCTGTTTAATCTTAGCCTTACTACAGGATACATACCCAAAGAATGGCATATGGCAACTGTGGTCCTACTCCACAAAGGCGGTGCTTCTACGGATCCTGGAAATTACCGCCCCATAAGCTTGACGAGCCTTGTCTGCAAAGCTATGGAGAGGATCATAATGGAACTCATAAATAAAGACATTGGGGACCTACAGACACTGGATCCTACCCAATTTGGCTTTGTCAAGGGCAGATCCTGCCTCTTGAACTTGGTCGACTTTTTCGAAACAGTCACTAAGGCCATTGATGAGGGTAAGGCAGTTCACACAGCCCACCTTGACCTAGCAAAAGCGTTCGACACAATACCCCACTCAGGCATCATAGAAAAGCTCACCAGCTTAGATGTAAACCCATATGTCACAAGATGGGTTGCAAACTGGCTCAAGGACAGAACCCACAGGGTTAGAGTTGCTGGTGCCATGTCAGCCTCTAAGCCGATCACGAGCGGTGTCCCACAGGGCTCAGTCCTGGGTCCCCTCTTGTTCGGCATTTATTTTTATGAAGTGTAGGCAAACATAGGGGGATTGTGGCTGACAAAATTTGCAGATGACTGCAAACTGGGCACCATAATTGACACTCCATCAGACACAGACATCCTCCAGAGAGGTCTCATAGAAATGGATAACTGGTGCCAGAGCCATGGCCTTAAGCTAAATGCCAAAAAATGTATAGTCATACCCTTTGGGAAAAACAAGGTAACCCCTAATTACCACATAGGTGGTAATCCATTGAACACGGAAGAAGTTATCAGGGACCTGGGGACCCAAGTTGACAGTAACCTCTCTTTTGACACTCACATTGCCAAAGTGGTTAGGAAGATCTTCTACATTGCCCACCTGATCATGAAGGGATTCACATCCAGATCAGGAGAGGTCATTGTACCCCTGTACTCTTCACTTATCAGACCAATGATTGAGTACAACGCCCCATTCGGAATGTACCTTACCCGACACCTGCATCAGTTGGAAAGGCCCCAAAAGTTCCTCACCAAAAGGATAAAGGGGCTCAAACATATGTCATACGCTGCCCGACTGAAGAAACTCCAGCTCTATTCAGTCGCATACCAGGTAACCCCTAATTACCACATAGGTGGTAATCCATTGAACACGGAAGAAGTTATCAGGGACCTGGGGACCCAAGTTGACAGTAACCTCTCTTTTGACACTCACATTGCCAAAGTGGTTAGGAAGATCTTCTACATTGCCCACCTGATCATGAAGGGATTCACATCCAGATCAGGAGAGGTCATTGTACCCCTGTACTCTTCACTTATCAGACCAATGATTGAGTACAATGCCCCATTCGGAATGTACCTTACCCGACACCTGCATCAGTTGGAAAGGCCCCAAAAGTTCCTCACCAAAAGGATAAAGGGGCTCAAACATATGTCATACGCTGCCCGACTGAAGAAACTCCAGCTCTATTCAGTCGCATACCGTCTACTCAGAGGTGATCTGTGCCTGACATACAAGGCCATGTCCAACCCAGAATTAATGGACATGCTCCACCTCAAAAAATCCAAATCCACCAGAGCCACGAGAGCAAGAGACTTAAACCTCAACATGGATATAAATAGGACGTGCTGGAGGGACAGATTCAACACCCAGAGACTCCCTACACTATGGAACAGAATCCCAGTCCATGTGAGGCAGAGCCCCTCACTGACTCTGTTCAAGAGAAATCTTGACGAGTGGATGGGAGATCGGGTTTACCCGAATCATCTCTGTGTCACTGCTGGACAGAGGCACAGCAAACTAATGGGTATAGTATTCTCATCCTAAGGGGTGGTGAAAGCCACACACACTCTGGCTAGGCTTATAAATGCCCTAGGGCAGATAGCCTAGTATGAACCTATGAACCTATGCACCTCAATGTTGTGTGTGTGCAAACATATGGACCTATACACAATATGCATAGCAATCACCATTTGTACAATGTGACACATATATGCCTTGTAATGCTATTGAGTGTATAGGTCACATGACACACATTGGGTATGTGTGATGTTTAATGTTGCAGTCATGTTGTAGCATGCCATGTCATGGCTGGCACTGGCATGTCCACAATATGTCCTACACTCACCATAACCACTGTACAATGGCCATGTTGAGCAATGGTATTCTATCATGTATACATGAACCACTCATCCTGTGTGTATACATAGCATGCATGTGCTAAACCTGTGTCCACAATTATCTGCTACAGACAGAGACACTGTAATCAGAAATGGATATCTATGTAACACACAGATACACATCCAGCCATGGTATGTATACCTGTGAGTGATGGTGCACAGGACATTGCAGACCTTTTAATACTTGCACAGCAATGTTGTGTCCAGGTACACATTGCATTCCAGGGTGAGGCCAATCACTGAACAACAACACACATGCATCAAAGCCATGTATACTGTTATTAACAAGGGCTGTCTACACTCGCACTGCATGGTCTTGAGCATCAAATTCTCTGCATGCTGACACATGTGATATGACTCTTTACCTTGTGATACTGTAACCCACCTTCAACCACTATTAAGTTAGTTTTGGATTGCTGGTGGTGTGTGTGGGTATCTGCTGTAGTGAGGAGTGTATTTGTGTGCATGTGTTCATGTGTGCATGCGTTCATGTGTTCATGTGTGCTGACATCATGTACAGGTCGTAAAGTGTGTTTCTTGTCTCCCTCCCACAGGTGCTGTGTTAGGGCTGGTTCACTGCAGCAGGGAAACTGATGTCACTGAGCCACATAGTGACAATGAAGATAGGTGTGTTGAGGCACAGGCGTGTTTGCCAGGGTCTGTCGTTGGGCCACCAATCGACAGTACACAGCTGTCAACCCCATCCATGCATACAGTCATACTGCCAATACATCCATCACCAATGCCCATAGCTGAAGGACAGCATACAGTTGGCATTGGCCAGGACAGTGTGGTATCCATGACACATGCATCCCAACACAGCAGCCATACCCAGATGTCTGGAAGGGTACCACATAGGCAGATGTCCAGGGGTTCTCGTAGGAGCACTGCTGCTCATCATGCCACTGGCAGATGTGCCACAGGTCTGACAACATCACGCATGTTCCAGGCTGTCATGGAGGTACAGGCACATATGGAACGGTACACCAGACAGGGACTAAGGGCACAGAGGGCACATAACACCACCGTCATTGACAGTATCCGTGACCTAGCAGGTGCCATCCGTCATTACACCGAGGTCACTGATAGACGTTGGGGAGAGACATTAGATATCCTCCACAATGTCATGTCCATGTGTCAGGACAGTGCGGGATGGTTGAGACGTCGATGTGGACATATGCCAGCAACATCAGCAGCTGGAAGTCTCCATGGACATCCCTCAAGCCACAGCCACTCCTGTAATACCAGTACCAACCCCAGCAATGATGGGGGTGGGCTGTCCATAGAATGTCCTAGAAAAACACATGCACATGGCTCTGGACAGTCTCAGCAGGGACCTGTGTCCAGTGTACATCCATCCACCTCTGGGGATAGTACCCAGTCTGGCTTAGTACCTGATAGTGTCAGTAGCACCCCTGCCAGGCACAGGTACCGTATCCATGGCCAGAGATGGCGATCTGTAAAGCCTCGCAGGTACAGTCTGTGGCTGTCCTACAAATACCTGCATATGGCAGCCACATGGTGGAACTGTGTGCATGCAGACACACACATACTCCAGACACCTAGGGCTAACACATACCCACACACATTACAACAACATTGGCCCATTACAGTATTCTTGCCCCCTCACACACACACACACATACATGTCAATTGGATGGCTCACTGCAGGCCTCTGGCAAACCAACAACACACCCTGTGCATATGATGAAACCTGTGCCACCTCCTGTCATCTGTAACATTGATGCAGGAACAGGCTACCATGGTGCTGATGCACAGGGTGTCTATATAGCAGTATAGCAATGTTAGCATGTTGTCAGCAGTACAGTGTAATGATATGCTTGAAGGTGTAGCTGAGCAGGCATGATGCATTAAAGCTATAATTGTCATTGTAGTGTTGTTTACACCAGTGTTGGTTCCAATTGTGTATTGTCTGGCCACGTGCCACTTGGCTGATGTGTGCAGTATTGGCAGCATGTGTTAGAGAGTGGACAGTATGTGTGGGATGTGTGTAGTACAGATTTGCAGGTGTACAGTTGTGAACATGGTGGAGGTGCACTGTCTGCATGTACGTGCATAGTGGACACATGGCCAGGGTGACATGCTCTGTATTACACAGTAACACTCCATAGTTTCTATTGGCGGCCAGTATGCATTGTACTACACACATTCTGGAACCTGACTACACATGTGTGTATGACATGGTTTGACACTGTGCTGTGGGTGATACTGTTTTTATCTGTCATTGTTTTGCATTCTGGTAGTATACATCACTTCAACAGCTTGACCATAACCAATTGTTAGATTGACAACCGACACACAGATGTAGGACACACAGCGACATTTGGATCCTTCAGGTACTATACAATGCCAGTAACCACTGGTATTCACCTGCACCCATTGCTGAGAACACTTCTGTTTGGCATATAGCACTCTTAGGTACAAGCAATCACAGTAGGGATATGTCCGTCCACGTCTGGTAATGCATACTGTGGCCTATAATGTATTCTCCAGATGACACACACATCCTCCACAAGGGTATCATACAGACAGATGCCTGTTGTCAAACCCATGCTGTAAAGCTATAAGCCAAACTAAGCATAGTCATCCACCTTTACGGAACATATTATCCCCACAGTACCACATAGGTAGTAGCCACCAACATGATGAACAGGTACCAATGTGTACATGCAACCAAGTGTTATGTCATCTCTCCTTTGTTAATCACATTTCCAAAGGTATTTTGGAATCTCTTGGTGGATCACATAAGCAATAAGGGGTCTGCATGCATATCCACATAGGTTGTTCTACACCTGTTATGAATAGTCATCATTGACAGACTTTGCTGCGTTTGAACAGGTCTGATATATACCTCTGCCATAGACCCTCACTCACACATTCCAATAGGAACCATAATGACTTTGTGGGACACAGATGACCTAGGTCAGGGATCACTGCAGTGGCTGGCCTTGTCACAAGCATACATATGTGACCTAAGGTCTGGGAAGCAGCAGCACAGTCTGGCAAGGATGACAACTGTGTTCTTGGAGAAAGCAGGGTTCCCACACATACAATCATTGAGGTAACATGTATGGATATGTATTTGATACACAGCTAGCTCGCATGTGCAATGCATACTGATATGTCATACAGTGGTAAAAGCAAAACCCACCGCATATTGACCAACAGTGTTGCACACATACAGCACACACACTCACCAAGTGCAGGATTCAAACACCTAACTAACTACTTTGCGATACTAGAGGAGTACGCATTAACATGATGTGCTATGCACATTACTGGGAGCTCTCTTTTCCACAGGTATATTTGTAGGATGGTGACATCATCAGACTTGACAAAGGTTAGATTACCACTTTTGAGGTGTTTCACTACTCTCCTAAAAGGTTGTTCCTTCCCAAAGAGAACACACACACACAGTTGTCCAGTGCAGGATTCAAACCCCTACCTACTTACTTCATGATACTAGAGGAGTACGCATTAACACAACGCACTATACATACTACTGGGAGTTCACTTTTCCACAGGTATATTTGTAGGATGGTGACATTATCAGACTTGACAAAGGTTAGATTACCACTTTTGACGTGTTTCACTACTCTCCTAAAACGTTGCTCCTTCCCAAGGAGACCACACACAAACAGTTGTCCAGTGCAGGATTCAAACCCCTACCTAACTACTTCATGATACTAAAGGAGTATGAATTAACATGACGTACTATACAGATTACTGGGAATTTTTTTTTCTACAGGTATATTTGTAGGATGGTGACATCATCAGACTTGACAAAGGTTAGATTACCACTTTTGAGGTGTTTCACTACTCTCCTAAAAGGTTGTTCCTTCCTAAGGAGAACACACACAGTTGTCTAGTGCAGGATTCAAATCCCTACCTAACTACTTCATGATATTAGAGGAGTACGAATTAACATGACGCGCTGTACAGATTACTGGAAGGTCTCTTTTCCACAGGTATATTTGTAGGATGGTGACATCATCAAACTTGACAAAGAGGTGAGATTACCACTTCTGAGGTGTTTCACTACTCTCCTAAAAGGTTGTTCCTTCCTAACGAGAACACACACAAACACAGCTATCCAGTGCAGAATTCTAACCCCTACCTAACTGCTTCATGATACCAGAGAAGTATGCATTAACATGACGGACTATACATATTACTGGGAGTTTTCTTTTCCACAGGTATATTTGTAGGATGGTGACATCATCAGACTATACGAAGTGTGTTACATTAGGTGACAGATGGCCTACATTGAAGGAATGTCTAAACACTTTGGCCATGTGATCATCAAAGGTGAGTTTACTATCTGCCTGTGCCCCAGGGCCATAATGACTTTCTCTGTACATGCTGGATTACCACCTATGTGGTAATTTGTGTGCACTTTGTATTACCCAAAGGGGATGACTATGCATTCTTTGCAATTTAGCTTGAGGGCATTGTTTTGACACCAGGTATCTGTCTCTGTAAGACACTTCTGGAGGATGTCTGTGTCAGCTGTACAGTCAATTATGGACCACAGTTTCCAGTCATCTGCAAACCTGTTCAGCCTTACACCTGCCGTGCTTGCCTGTACCTCTGAGCAGTATCAACTGAACAGGTGGGGTCGCAGGACCAAGACCTGTGTGATGCCATTTGTGACTGGCTTAGAGTTGGACATGGTACCCACAACTATGAACATGTGTGTTTGATCTGTGAGCCACTTGGCCACCCATCCTGTGACATAGCTGTTCATGTTCAAGCTGGTACACTTTTCCATTATGACAGAGTGGGGAATGGTGTGGTAATCCATTAGTGAGGTCCAGGTGGGCTGTGTGGACTACTTTCATGTTCATGGCAACTGTTTTAAATAAGTCAACTAGGTTTGGGAACCAGGCCTGCCTTTAACATGGTGAAGTTGTGTAGAGTCCAGTGTCTGGAGATCTCCAATGTCTCAGTATATGGGTTCCATGACTATTTGCTCAATAGCTCTGTAGACCAGGCTGAGTACACATGTTGGGCAATGGTTTCCAGGTTCTGTTTTGGCACATCCTTTGTGGAGCTGGATGACTGTTAGTGTATGCCATTCTTTGGGTACATAGCCTGTGGTATGCTTGAGTCTGGACAGTGAATGTAGTTGAGGGTGTAGTTCCTTATGGGCCCAGTGTAAGATGCAGCCTGGGACAACTGACAGTCACATTGATACTATGTTCTTAGCTTTGGTGAGGGCTGTCTTTACCTGCATGTCCATGACGTCTGGGTCTCTGCATCCTTCTGTGATGGACACAGGCCCTTTTGGGGTGATGGGGGGGAGTTTACACTGAACATGTCCCCTGGGTGTGGGCAATGAAAGTTGGTTTGGTGTATGTCATTACTTTTTTCAGTAGCTGACAGCATATTTGGAAGTTGACACCTACATGTCTGGTATAGCTACCAAAGGCTTTGTGGTTGTTATTCTTACATTCCTTGGCAATTTGTCTTTAGAAACTGTCCTTGGATTATTTTATGAGCGATCATTGTTTCATCCTAATAATGATCAGTGATGCCTTTTCTTTAGTGAAGTTGGCTCAATCAGGTGTTAGTTTCCTCCTTCTGTTGTCTAGCTTATTTATAGGCAATGACTACCAGATTGTTATCTTATTTTTGGAGGAGTGCATCTTGGTTTTATTTGTGATGTCTCAATCCATGCATCCCTGTAGATGTTCATAGGATGCACTTGTAAATGATTTGGCAGATTGTATACCATTATCCTATAGCAAGAGGGCTTTGGAACTTTCCACTTTGGTCTTGGGAAGTGTGCAGTTTGCTTTTGAAAATGTCTTCACAGTGGTTTCATTGACTGGGTGTGGGGGTGGGATGTGGATGTCCAGTGTGATTACTTAATGATCTGATATTACCAGCGAGGGGTTTATCTCTGTTGTGGAACACTGGTACCCCTTGTTGGTGATGATCATGTCCAGTATGTTGTCACCTCTAGTGGCTGTGCTGAGCAGCTGTTCCAGGGTGTTAGAGTTTCTTAACTCTAGGACACATTGGGCAAAGGACGTTGTATACGAGTAATTCACCCACTCAATGTTTGGGTAGTTGTAATCTCCTCATATAATGGTGTTTGTTAGGACCTTTATATTTGCCATTGTTCTCCAGAATACTGAGTAAGGTTCCTGAGACAAGGTACATGATCTGTAGCAGGCTACAATCTGATGGGCAGCTTTGCCCAATGTTAGTTGCACTTGCATGGTCTCCAAGGCCTCATGCTGTGCCAGTAACCTGGAGGTGTGGATATCCATAAGGTAAATGGCTACACCACTTCCTTTTGTGTTTCACTCGTGGTCTTGGTTCCAAAGGTCAGGGTGATTGTGAGTGTTTTACGTGGATCATATCCAACAGCTGTATGTTTGACATAGCTTTGTATGTTACGCAGTGAACACCTCTGAGTAGGCGATATGCAAGGGAGTACGGATGGAGCATTTTGCGATGATCTGTATGGCATGTATTTCAGGACACTAATTCTCTTTGTGAGGTATTGCTGCTGGCTTTCCAGTTGTTGTAGTTGTCTTGTGAGGTACATAGCAACAGTGGCGTTGTACTCCTTTAGAGTTCTAGTGATTGGTGAGTAGAGGGGAACAATGTCCTCTTCTATTCTGCATGAGACACATTTTGTGATGAGGTGTGCCACATAAGAGGGTTTCCTGTCTATTGTGGGAATGTGCTCATCACAGTTGTATCCACTGTCCACCCGTGACCCAGGGTGTCTTGTCACGCTTACAGTGTGAAGTATACTACCACCTATGTTGTAGTTCTTGGCTACAGTGTTTTTAACAAAGGGGATGATAATGCACCTTTTGGCATTGAGCTACAGCCCATGGCTTGGACAACAGCCATCTACCTCAGTGAGGCCCTTTTGTAGGATGTCCACATCTTTAGTGTTTACAATGATGGCTCCTAGTTTGCAGTCCTCTGGAAACTTCAGTAGCCACAGGCCTTCCATGTTAATGTTTACTTCAGGGATCTAGATACTACACAGCCTGGGAAGTTATCTAGTCCCATGACTGCTGTGATACTGGCTTTGAGTGTTTTATACCTGTGCAGCTGTGATGACAGCAACTTTGCAGTCTTCCATTATAGACATGTGCTCTTTCATGGGTGAGAGGGGGGTAAAGTTAACACTGATCCTATCTGCCAGGGTGTTGGCAATATCAGTTGGCTCTGGACATTAACTCAGAAAAGATCTGAGTGTAACCATGACATGGACCTGTCTGTTGGGCAGAGATCTCCTGAGTAGACAGTATGCAAAAGAGTACAGATTGGGTTACATTTCAGTCTTGTTGCATGGGCCAACTATTTGAGGACAGTAATCCTCTTGTTAAGGTACTTCATTGGTGTTTCTAGCTGCTGAACGTGCCTAGTCAGATTCATTGCAAGTGTGTTGTGGTATTTTATGACAGGTCTGATGACTGCTGAGTTGTGGCAACCTCCTTTGACCTACATGCACAGACCTTGGCAGTTTGTGTGAACACACAGCAGGATTTTCAGACCACTTTGTGAATGTGTTTCTGGAAGTAGAGATGACTGTACACATTTGTCCATAGATCCCTTATTATCACATCCGTATTTAGCCTAAGTGTGTGAGCATGCCCAGTATGACCTTTCAGTATCTTCCTGCCTGACATTTGCTTTGTTTCTTTAAGTGTGTGAGCATGCCCAGTATGACCTTTCAGTGTAATGCTAAATGAAATTCACTACATTTTTTGGAGTGTGTGAGCACGCACAGTATACACATTTATACTATATGTGTATGGTAAATCAAATTGTATTTTTACAGCAGGGCTCACGTTTGTGTCATAGATCAACAGGGATCATGCTGTGCCTGCAGGGCTTCCATGCGACACTTTGCATAGACTTATCAACATTTCTACATACAGGGGGGACAGCTATTCTTTGTACATTTCTACCCGTGGGCACACCGGATTGTTACTGTGGGTGTACATAGGATGTGGGATTCACCTGACACTTATACACATTTGCTGTGCCTGCACTGCTATGTACAGGACACCATTATAGTCTGTACTGTTGCCTATTGTACTGGCTTGAGGCATACTACTGTACTACAGATCTTAGCGTCCAATGTCACGAATAATAGCTTGCGACTTCATAGCCTACACAACCCACATCACAGCGCCTGGCCTGATGTTCTCTGTCTGCATAGGCGTGTGGGGAAGGTTACCCATTTGCCTTTTTAGGGGCATGATACAGCATTGCTTTGTGTTTGCATTAGTGTACAATTGTCCTGCTGTATCTGTACCACTGAAATGCTATCATGGCTTAGTGGTTCAGTACTGTGATTACAATGCACAGTATCCTGGGTTCAAGGCCTGTCACTGCTTTTTATTTTCAAGCTGGCCAGACCAGACTGCTTAAGGAACAGTAAAGCAGATATGAGCATGTTTAACTGACTTTGCTCAACTTGCCCTGACCTTGCCCAATATTGCACGAGCAATTTTGTTTACATATACTAGATACAGGTAAAAGCTGCTTAGCACTGCTTTATATTGCTTAAAACATGGCAATCATGCCTCAGGTGGTGCTGCAGAGCTGCCTATGTCAGATGCACATACTACACTCCCTATACATGTTTGGAAACAGGTAGTGTCAAGTTAGGCATCCCTTTTATTTTATGTGCGAGACAGAGAGAGGTATCATTTCCAGGGTTCCTACTGAGCCAGTGTATGTGCTATGCGTTGCCTCTGCCAAGGACAAGGCATACTGGGCACACCTCCTCATGCCTACTGGGGAAGGCTCAGGTTGTTCCCCCTCCGAGTCACGCTGTGCCTGTGCAGGTCTTGGCAATGGTGGGGGGCTGTTTGGCCCTGCCCAATGCTGTTCCTGCTGCAGCTGTTTTCACAGGATCATATTGTGTAGCATGGCACATACCATGACAATTTGGGACCCACGGTGGTGGTGCTGAGTTAGCATTGTCACCTCACAGTAAGACGCTGTCCGGTTCGATTCTCAGCTAGAGTGTCTTCTGCGTGGAGACATGCGTGATGGGGCATGCCTTCGTTGAAGGCTGTGCATCAAAGCTGGTAACTCGGTACGTAAAAATCAACTACCAATCATTAGCAGACCGGAGTTCCGCTGTGGCGACCCCGAACTGGGAAAAGACAAAAGACACAGTAGTTGGTGAGTACTGAAAGGCTCCACCAGATGTGTCCAGGCACCAGAACCATGACTTGAGCATCCCAAACATATGCTCGATTACATTTCGTGTTTGTGCGTGTGCATCATTATGGAGTTCTTGTTCAGGTGTGTGTGCATTTCTGATGGGTGTCATCAGCCACGGCTCCAGTGCGTATCCAGCATCCCCCACTAGGTGACCGTCAGGGATGTCCCCATTTGCAAATGTCTGGTACAGCTGCGACAGATGCCAGATATGGGAATCGCGGTAGCTTCCAGGGCAGCCAGCACACACATTCAGTATTGTGCCCTGGGTATCGCACATGACCTGGCAGTTGATGGAGTGGAAACCCTTGTGGTTGATGTAGGCCCTACCCCGCTCACCAGCTGGTGCTTTGATGTGTATGTGCGAGCAGTCAATTGCACCCACTACCTCAGGGTATTCCGCTATTTGCTGGAAGAGATGCATATTGCTGGCCAATACCTCACGGGAATTGGGGAAATATACATGATCACTGACATGTGCTGACATGGCATTCAGGAACTGGTGCAGTACCCTTGATGCTGATGCCTGTGAAATCCCCATCATATCACCAGTTGGTCTCTGGAAGGTACCTGTTGCTAGTATTCTTAGGCCAACACATACCTTGGTTTCCACTGGGATGGGTTCCCCTCTGTTGGTTCTGTGTGTGAGGCATGGCTTGCACAGCTCAACAATTTGCTGCTGGAGCTCTTTGTCCACTCTATAGCGCTCCACTATCTCCAGCTCATGTAGCCCCTGGTAGGTTACCCTGGGTCTCTACAATCTTCTCCGTCTTCTCACTGTGGGTTGCTCAGCAGCATTTGCAATGGCACCACCCTCAGCATCTTGCACATGTTGCCTTATAACAGCAATGGCAGCCCCTAACATTTTTATGTCTCAGTTTAAGCTTATTAAGTTTGCACTTCTCTTTGTTGACTGCCGTGTTGCAGTGTTTCTGAGAAAAACATGGGGGGATGTTGTTTGCAGAGTTTTAGGTTCTGGGCTGGGCTGGGCTACTGTACTGCCTGTGTAATTGTCTGATTCTGATTGATTTCACCTGGCAGCTCTGCTAGTTCTCCTTGGTTAACTTCCTGCTACTTCCCTTCCTTCCTTTTCCCATTTCTGTTTCCACAGGGGGTAGCGCCGCGCAAACAAGCGCAAATATGCGCACATGTGCATACACAGGCTTACACAGGCTTAGACGAGTGCACATTCGTGTATACAAGCTTAGACGGCCTAACACAGGCTTACACGGGTGCACACCCGCGCTCACAGGCTTAGATGGGTTTACACTCGCGCACACACGCGCACACGCATGCACACAGTGTAAGCAGCTTTGCAAGAAACTTTAGCAATAGCCACGGCATACACCTTCAGTTTCTCGATTTCAGTTTAGACAACTGTAGACACACCTCTTTTAGTCCTGAGTAACTCACAGCAAACACATGCCACTCTGCTCCAATAAGCTTACAGTCTTTTTGATACATACCCCCTCATGATGTCACCCATCTTCTACTCTGTTACTCCCCTTTTCCTACTCTTACACTCTAGGGACATGGTTCACATAGCAGGAAATATTGGGATTCACTATCCTTATCCTCATTTGCATAGGACTGCCTACTAATGCTTGGTTACATCTCTCAGACTGAGCTTCCCCCCTTAGCAACCTCTACTCAGTAGCCATGTTGTCTTCAGCCTGCCATTCACTTGCATTGCAGATGAATATTTTGAATAAAATCCCTATTTGTGGCTTTTATTTTTTGTTTTTCTGGTTTTTAGAGTGCAGCACATTTGCGCGGTGCTGCACTATGCTTAAACATCGGAGATCGAGGAAAAATTTTTTTTTATTTTGCAATGGAAAAAATGCCAATGGCCGTATATTTGGCCATTGGCATGCTTCCTCAACTGGATGCATCCTTTATTTGGAGCTGTCATGACTCCGTTTTGCTATGTGCAGAACGGTACTCAGTTGCCAACCGAGTACATTTCTACAAATAACACTACTCTTGCTCGGACAGGTTAGTGTTTCCTGGATCACAAATTTACCTCATTTGCATAGCTTTCAGCAGCAAATGAGGTAATTTGCATAAACTAACCCTGTCCGTGCAAGAGTCGTTTTAGGAGCTCTCTTGCACGCCCCTGCCTGCTGTTCCTGGATCGCTCGGCAGACATGTTGGCTGCATAGAGTCTTACTCTAGTCTTAGACTCCATGCAAGCCTTCGTGAATCCGGCCCTATGTGTTTTGTTGATCTATATATTTCAATATTCCATGCAGAACATGATCTCATTTAACTTGAATTATAAAATGGGTTTAACATTAAATGATATCTTATTGGAGAGCAAATGTTTTCCAACAGGCTATTAATGAACAGATAAAGCAAGATTAAAAAAAGTCCTGTGATTCATGGCAACATACCAAAGCACCATGAAGCAGATTTAAAAGGTAAAGAAGTTGCCGTCATCTTACTTATGCTCACCAAACACAACTGAAAGGCTGTAGTTAGCAAGCAAGAAAAATAATAATACTAAATTTAAAAAAATGAACTAACAAAATTAACTGCAGCAGCAGTTACAAGGACCTGCCATTTCCCTTCCATTCACTAATTGTAACTCTTAAAAAGCTGAGCTTAGCTAGCTTTGGGAAAAGTAACTGAACAATGAAAGTAACTGCAGTACCAACAGCAGTTATAATGAAGTGTGTGTGTGTGCGTGTGTGTGTGTGTGTGTGTCTGTGTGTGTGTGCACAGGTGCGACTGTCTGTGTGTGTCTGTGTGTGTGTGCACGGGTGCGACTGTCTGTGTGTGTGTGTGTGTGTGTGTGTGTGTGTGTGTGTGTGTGTGTGTGTGTGTGTGTGTGTGTGTGTGTGAGTATATATATATATGTATATATATATATATATATATATATATATATATATATATATATATATATATATATATATATATATATGGGTCTACCTGATAACACAGACTCGTCAAAATACCGACAACGAAATAATTGACATGACAAAACCAAAAAAAAGAAAGTTCAAAAACACTAAACTTCACATACCCGACAAACCACAATCCCGACAATCTACAAAACAAATATCTTTCCCGAAAAACACACACACAACACAAGTACACCAAAAACCCTACAAACCTACACTAAACCTTACATACACAACTATCTATGCCCTAACCTTAACCCAAACCCTAATCCTAAGGTCTGTCACTACTGCACACTTACCTTACCCGCACCCTAGCCCTAACTCACTTAATCTGCCCCTAACCCTTAACTCTGTCACTATTGCACACTTACCTTACCCGCACCCTAACCCTAACTCACTTAACCCGCCCCGGAACCTAAAGTCCATCACTATCGCACACTTACCTGACCTGCACCCTACCCTAACGTCCGTCACTATCACACACTTACCTTACCCACACCCTGACCCTAATGTCTGTCCCTATCGCACACTTACCTTAACATGTCGGTGTTCTCAGCGTTGGCATTCTCAACTGTCGGTCTTCTCCGTTGTCGATCCTCCGGTGTCGGTGTTCTCATCATCAGTGTTTAGAACTTTCAGCATTTTCAGGTAGACCCATATAAATGGATCTACTTCACTTCATCTAAATCTCATTTGACTGACTTTCATTTGACCGAGACCAAATTTCCTAAATTTCAAATTACTGACAACTCATTTGACTGACTCTCATTTCACCGAATTTTAATCTATAGACATGATGTGGGGTTCCCTGCAACTGTGACATGCTTGTGATAACAAGAATTACTGTAACTTACAGTGCTGACTGTCAGAATACTGATAGTCATGTAGAAAGTAGTGTTGTAGTGTTTCTAAATGTGGGTATGTCTCTTTACATTTTTCTGGAAAGTATCTAAAGTAATATGGTGGATGTTTTGTGCATTCCCAGCAGTAGTGGCAGCTTGTACAGTGCTGTAAGGCAAGTAAAGGTTATATGCCCTTTTCTCCACTGTAATGTGATCCTGGAGTTAGTATATATAGTTCAGTAAAATGAGAGTTAGTCAAATGAGTTGTTGGTAATTTGGAATTTAGGTGAGTTGGTCTTGATCAAATGAAAGTCAGTCAAATGACTTTTAGGTGAAGTGAAGTATATATATATATATATATATATATATATATATATATATATATATATATATAAAACTCTGTGTGTTCATGCGTGTGGGTGGTGTAATGCTTTGCTCTACATGTGAATTCCTATTAGTATTTAAGTATTTCTTCATTCATTTGATCACAATATGGCATCTGAGGTGTACACAGTCAAAAATTTGTCTATAATTGTTGGAAATTTGTGTGTGTGTCTGTGTGTGTGTGTGTGTGTGTGTGTGTGTGCGTGTGTGTGCGTGTGTGTGTGTGTGTGTGTGTGTGTGTGTGTGTGTGTGTGTGTGTGTGTGTGTGTGTGTGTGTGTGTTTATGCGTGTGTGTGTGCCTGGTTTCCCTTCAAAATGTCAAATTTCCAAAACTTTGAATTTCATGTGGTCGAGACCATATGATCGAAGTTTTGAAATCTGGGGAGATTGCCCTTTTCCTTGCTGTAGTGCAATCTCGGAGTTGGTATATTTAAGTAGCGGGGTGTGGGGGGCGCAGATACATGATCCTCCCATAACTGATTTATTTCTTTTGAAAATCTTTTTGAGCAATGTATTTAATATTTACACTTTAACTCCTTCTCTGTAAAATAAAATTATTATTTTCCCACATTCAATCCAAATAGCTTTATAATCTGAAAAAATATTTAACAAAAAATCTACTTCAGGCACATTTTCTCATAACAAAAACAAACTTCATTTCAGTTTCTCTAGTTCCCTTTTATATGTATACATACTTTAAACCAAACCTTCATCTTTCCATATATTTCACCAATTCTCTTAATTTTCTAACATCCATCCCAACTTTTGTAACTTTATATTGTAATAATTGGAATCACCTGTAATTATAATATTATTCATATTAGCAATTAAATACGTTTTTAAACTTTGAAATAATTCTACCTTGTCCACCACCACCATTGGAGCATAAATCCCAATTTGTCTATAAACATTCACACCCCATATTATATCAACAAATGTTCCTGTGCATACAGATACACTTAAAAATATAATGCTTTTATTTCTCCTTAAAAAACCTAAACACATATCTCTATCCAAGATTCCATACCACCTCACCCCCATAATGTTTTAAATTCCAATATCTCTTGCTTAGTAATAAATCTCATATCCAACAAATGAATTGCATCAGTCACACACTGCTTACATCATTGTAAAATAGCTAGTCTCCTTCCTGTATTAATTAAACTATTGACATTAACTGAACTAAAAAAACACATTATTTCTTCCCCTTCTTTTTATTATTTGGAGAAAAAAAATAAACTTCCTTTTCCTTACCTTAGCACCAATTGTACTTTTTTTCCTTTTACCATCTAAATCATCACATGCTTTATCAATATCTTCAAGTTCTTCCAACTGTTCCTCCCTACTTTAAAATATCATTCCTTTTCTTTTTATATTTTTCTATAATCTCCATATCATTCTCATTTTTTCACCATCATGTATTTCCACACTATCTTTATAAATATTTTTTCTTCCTCTTTTTCACAACTAAAACATTGTGTCCCTCTTGATTTCAAATGCTATACTTTTTACACATTTATCATGTAGTTTTATTTTTAATTTTATTTATTTTGGAAGTTTTCTCCCTATGCTGATTTAACTTAAATTTCACCTTCATTAATAAGATAATTAATACTTCCACAGAAATAACAAGTATTTGGTTGTCCCATATATCTAACAGCTCCCTATTTCCAATTACAAAAATCACTCTGAGTGAATGGTTAACTGAATCATTTTCAGTTTTTAACACTGCTTCCATCTCCCAAACTCCATTCCACATCACACTCTTCTATCTCATCAGTTCTGAATTCAACAAAAAACTATTTTTAAGCATGTTTCCTTGCCTGAAAACACAAAATTATAGGAATATATATATATATTTTTGTTTTCATATAGCTTAAGATTCTCGGTCTCAAAAGTCATATCACAAAGTGTTCCTTACCTAAATGAATGAATGATGTCATGTCCTTTAATGTAAAGCCCAAAAGAAAAATTATCTTGTCTCATGCATTGTACCTGTCAATCACCGCATCATCTTTGCTATGAATCCTTACAGTATATATTCTCTTTTTGAACAGTTAAAGCAGTACCTTTATGTGCAGTCCCTTCATTCTTCATTGCCAATTAAAGAAGCATAAGTTCTCTTGCTCCTTATACCCTTTTCAAGTTTCTCACTAGTATCTGGAACAAGTTTCAAATCTCTTTCCTTTTTTTATCATTCTGTTGACCACTTCCAACCATGATATCTCTGCTTCTTTGCCCAGCTCATCCTTGTTTATCATAAAACACAGCTGAGTGTCCATTAAACCATCTGGTTCAATCTCTGTTACAACTTTATTTGCTTCTTCTTCCAATAAGTCAGCTAAACTCTGACTATTTGTACAATCCACATTCTGTAAATTGACTTCTTTTTCTACATAAATACCATTTTCCACATTCTGCACAGCAACATACAACTCTCTTCTTACCTCTGCAGCAGGATGTAATGCAGGAACTCATAGCATACGTGAAAGAGTAGAGGTCATTTATTGAACAAAACATAAAAAAACACTATTTACTTATTTACAAACTATAGATATTTACAGGCACATATATACACATTTTTACCTTTTTTATTTTTTCATTATTTATCATTTTCTAATAACATTCTCATTATTATTCTCCTATAATTGACCCAACTCCTTCTTCCACAACCATAATCTAATTTTTCACAATATCTCTGCCAAAATCCATTTCCTATTAAACAAAATTTCATTCAGTCTTTCATTCCCATCTACTCTTCTCACATATTTTTTTTCTTGATCTTATAATATCCATACATAATCTTATTCATATCTATATTGTATGTTATTAATATTCTCAAAAAAGTTTTTTCACACTACTTTTTCCATAGTTTCACCACTCACATTTTAAAAAGCATGCTCTGTTGTCTCTTCCTCCCCACAAAATCAACACATTCTTTCAACTTTCTTTTTACGCGGTATATTCCCCTTTACTGTAACTTATTTATTACCAGTTTGTATAGTAAATCCTGACACTCTACTGTCTTGGTATGGTACTTTTTCCTCATGTTAATGACTTTAATCACTTATTCTGGTAAAGTTTCCCATGAATTTACATAATAAGATTGTTTCATCACATTATTATATGACATCCTTCAGTCTTCCTCTATATCATCAATTTTTATTTTCAGTGTTAGTATTTTTATTGATAATTTTTAATTTTTTCATTTATATATTATTTTTCTTATGCTTATCATCTTCCAGAACTTTTGTACTTATATTTAAATATTCTCACTATTAATTTCTCACTCTTTAATACTCTATACAAGTTTAAAGAAGCAGAATAAATAACTGGAATTAGTAACTCCAATCCCCCTTCATCTTTACTCACATATAACACACCTCTTTTCACTAGTTTTAATCTTGAACACTATATAAAAGAAAACACCAATTGCACAATTTCCTTTTCATATTTTTCTGGGATCACATAAACATTTAATATGTATGATATTTTCCCATTAAGACAGAATTCAAATAAACCTTTCTAGTGAATGCTAATGTATACATCCTCCATGGAAGGCATATTTATTTCATTTTGTTATCAAACTCTCTCACTGCATTATAACTACTTCTAAATGTTCACAAATTTTATCCCAAGCAAAGACATTTCCTTCATTGAAAAATACCCCCCCCCCCCCAATTTTCATCACATCATCGAAATCCTTACTTTTATCTTCATTCAAGGTCATTCCCATTTCCTTTAAACATCCATTCAGACAAGTTAACACTTCCCTCATCTATATTTTGTTTTTACCAACTATGGCTATATCATTTGCATATGTGAAAACTACTGAAATCACATCTCCCCTTGTATCACATATCTAACATCTTTAATTTTATAAGCGATTTCACTCCCTATCACATTCATTGCCAGTGCAAACAAGATTCTACTCATGGGGCATCTTTGTCTTATACCACACTTCATGCTTGTTTCTTTACTCAGCTGCTCATTCACTAATACTCTCACTCAAATTATTTTGATATGCTATCATACACACTCTCTTAATTCTATAACCTATTCCATACTTCTCCATGGAATTACACAAACCATCATATCCTACTGCATCAAATACCTTGCTAATATCACTTACCATAAGTTTCACATTCTCCCTTTTACTTATAATATCATCCACAATTTCTCTCAC
>NC_056733.1:1459933952-1459936452 GCF_019279795.1 Protopterus annectens
GATGGGGAGAGGCTGCCAAAAGTAGGTGCCTGAAAGAAGAAAGTATGTGCAGTGTTATGGAGTTTGGTTCTAGGAGTAAAGATAGTTGGTGTGGCTGGTGAGTTGTTTCTGAGGTTGTATCAGGAGATTTTATTATGAAGTCTAACTGCAAGTGGAGTAAATGTGTGAAGTTGGAGGAGTTTGTAGAGTTGGGATCCTAAAAGTATGATAGATCTTTGTTTTATAGGTAGCCATTTGGCTTTTTCTAGGGTGATAAAGTGATGCTCACAGAGAGGCGAGTTTCTAATAAATTGGCAGATGCTGTTAGAGATAGTCTGCAGTGTGGCAATGGTTTTCTTGGAGACAGAAGCAAAACGTGGGAGCTTATATTGAAGCTGAGAAAGGAAAACCCCTTTGCCAGTGGCTGCTGTGGCTGGTGGGGAGATCTTTTTGGCCAAGAAGAGGAGGAAGTTAATTTTGGCTTTTACTTTGTCTGTGCGGAAGTGGAAGTTTAGTGACTGATCAAGCCATAGTCCTAGGTATTTGTAAGTGGAGGTTGTCTCTATGGAATGGTTGTGTAGGGCAAAGACAGTCAAAGAGTCAGGTGCTTAGTACATTTTCTGTTGAGTTCCAAAAAGCATAGTTTTGGTCTTGGTGGGGTTGAGAAGTAGTTTGTGGTTTATGAGCCATTGGTGCAGCTCATGTAAGTCCAGCTGGAGTCTACATTGAATGCTGGTGTGAGACTGACCTGATCAGTAAATGACCATGTCACTAGCATAAAAAATAAGTGGGATATGGGGGAGGTCACAAGGAAGTTTGCTAATGAATCTGGAGAAGAGGAGGTGGCAAGAATGGATCCTTTTGGTATGCCTTTGTTAATAGGTGCAGATTCTGCTTGAGAGGATCCTATTTTAATTCTGAATTGTCTGTCAGTGCAGAAATTTCTAAATCAAAGAGCAGCATCTGAACTGTTACCAGTTTCAATTAGAAAAAATAAATAAATACTGGGGGGCGTGGCCAAGGATGAACACAGGATAGCAGCAGATTTCTTCAGCTCCACCAATTTCATTACATTGACAGGAATTAATTACTTAAAAAATTAATTTTTGAAGTAATTTTCTTTCTAAATATGTTTGTTTTATATAGTTCTTGAACTATATCTAAAAAAGAAAGGAAATCTTAATAATATTCCTGTCAGAAATTACTTTGGAAATTTTCCTGTCAGTTTATCAGTCTGAAATGAGTTCCAGTAAGACAAATTCTCAAGACTCCAGCATCAAGAAAGAACTTCAGTCTCTGATAAGTATAGTCCAGCAACTTACTGCTAAGATGGATAAAATGGATACTAAAATAGACACTTTCATAGAAAAAACTACAAAACAAATAGACTTGTTACATATGGACCTGCAACAACAGAAGATCCAGATGACAGGCATAGAAGAAGCTGTGAATGACATGGAAAATAGAATACAAGAAGAGGAAATCAACATTGAGTTTCTGCTGAAACAAAATACACATTTACAAACAAAGCTGGATGACCTGGAAAATAGATCTAGGCACAATAACATTAGGATTTTTGGACTGCCAGAAAATATTGAAGGTAACAATATTACTTCTTTTTTAACAACATGGCTCCCTAAAACTTTAGATTTACCAGAAGCATTCTCTTTTGGTATCGAAAGAGCACATAGATCTATAGCTAATACTAACTCTAACAAAAACTATCCTAGATCAGTTATAGTTAGATTTCTATCATCTTTTGATAAAGAGATGGTTCTTAAATCTGCTTGGGCTAAAGCTCCTGTTAAGATTAATGAAACAACTGTGCGTTTTGACAATGACTATTCTTCCATGGTATTAGCTAAAAGAAAAGTTTTTCTGCCACTAATAAGGGAGCTTAAAAAAGCACAGTTTAAAACATAGATTCTGTTTCCTGCCAAGCTTAAAATCTTCCTTCCTGATGGTCCTAAAATTTTCGATGACTTAGACTCTGCTTTACTGTTTATCAAAAAAATAAGATTTTGGAAAAAATAGAAGAAATGGAATGGGCTAGTCCTTCGTTAAAGAGACTGGCAACTGAAACTTCGTGGAAGACTTCAGAGAAGAAGAAGAGACTAAAAAACAAATGATTTGTACTATGTTTTTTTCTCTCTCATCATTTTATTTTATTATTAATCTTTTAAATATAGTTCCTGCATTTCCAGAAGCAACAAATATTTTGAAAAGATTTAATCAAAGTTATTCTCTGTGTGCAAAGAAATGTTTTGTTTCATAACTAGTCAAAATATCTGGAGATTTAATGGCAAGCTGTGATTTAACTTGTTTCTCTTTCTGAAGAGGAAAAATAAGGTCAGTAATTTGATACATTTTTTTCCTTTATCTTTTCTTCTTTTCTTTGTTTAAACAATGACATTCTATTTAGATTATGTAGTGGGTAAAGGGTGGGGAGGGCAGGGAGAGAAGAGTAATGAAATTATGATTAATAGAATAATAACATATTTATTCCTTGTAAAAAGTTTAT
>NC_056733.1:1459941452-1459943952 GCF_019279795.1 Protopterus annectens
GATAACTTATTTAGGTATAATACTATCTAAAGATGTTAACTCTATTATATATAATAATTATAATACCTGTTTTCTTAATATACAAAATCTTTTTAATACCTGGAATAATATGTTTTTTACTATGGAGGAGAGACTTACAATTATTAAAATGATAATATTCCCCAAGATTTTATACTTAATACAATCAATAATACTTCCACCTACAAAAATAATTATCAAGAAACTGAACACACTAATGTTAAATTTCTTATGGGCACCTAATAGACCTAGGATTGCATTAAAGAAACATACTAATAGCTGGTCTCAAGGGGGTATTTCTTTTCCAGACTTTAATTTATATACTATCTCTTCTATTGTAAAAGTTATTACTTTATTAATAGATCAGTCATATGTCACAAAATGGAAAGATTATTGGGAGCTAATTAGTATACACTTCATGAAAATCTCCTTAACACATAAAAATATGATTGTAAATAACTCCATGTTATGGTTACTAAAGGAATTTTGTACTTCACCTATTACACCTAAACATATGGTTTGTTACCCATTAAATATTATTATTAGTTATCGTAACTTTATATTCATGCACCCTAAGTATAGGGAATGGAATTTTATTGTATTTCCTATAATGTATACTCAGGGTATGCTTTTGTCATCTACTTCTGAAGGAACTCATTTAGCTATAGATAATGATCTAAAGTACTGGTATCAGTTGATATCTGATAATAAAGTTAAAAATCTAGATTTCTTAAAACAAGAATTTGATCTAAGAGAAACTTGCTGGTTAGAGGTTCAGACCTTTAGACAACATCTCATTAATAAAATAGATTTAATGTCTATAACTGTTAAAGAATCTATTCCAACACTGATTGATTACTTGATATTAAATTTACAACATAAAGTTTCTGATAAAGGTAAACTTTCATACATACATAAAGTTATCAGACAAGAAACTTTTTACAGTGTAGATTCATACTGGAATTATTTCACTTCTATTAATGGGGACCCACCAAATCAACAAGATAAACAATATATATTGGAATCTGCTTATAGAACTACGTCTTCCATTGTCTGGAGACTTTATACATGGAAATTTTTACATAGATCTTTTTATACACCTTTGATGATGAATAAAATAAATAATAAAGATAATCTATGTAAGAGATGTAATGTAGAAATTAATGCTGACTGGGCTCATATGTTTTATGACTGTATAAAATTGAAAGAATACTGGAAGTCAATTAATGAATTTTTGCAGGCTCTTTTTACAGATAATTTCATTATTTCTAAATCTCTTATATTATTAAACACACCTGTACCTCAAAGTGTTAAAAAGGTTAAGCTTCCCTTGTTATGGTCTATTCTAGCAGTGGCTAGGAAAATAATAACTAGAAATTGGATTTCAGATACACCTCCTTCGTTCAATGAATTTAAAAATGTTATGAATATAGTGTGCCATATGGAAATAAACACAATTAGGACTTTTTTTTTTTTTTTTCATCTCTTGACATTTATGAGAACTACAGTACTATCTTGTCTTCACTTTTTTAGGCTTAGCTATACACTGCCTTATTCTCTCTAGTTTTTTGATTCATATTTCAATTTATACTGTTATTTATGTATACATAATTTAGTTCATCATGAAGTGATAGATTGTGAACACAACACAATTATGGTTATTAGTTGATGTCAGAGTAGTATTTTATTAGTCGCGCTTTTGCATATCCACACATATCTGTATGTATATATATTTTTTATTTTAATATGTATTACTATATATTTGACAGCTTGAGTAGTGACTTCATTATTTTTTGAGGTTTATATATTTTTACAATTGTTATCTATGTATACCTATAATATACAATTAAGTTCATTATGAAGTGATAGATCTTTGAAACAATACATTTATGCTTATCAGTCGATATTAGTGTTATTTTAATATTTGCACAGTTCCATATACATATATATATTTTTGTATATATGTATTTTTGTATGTATATATTTTTTAACATGTATTGCTGCATATTTTAAAGCTTGTGCAGTGGTTTTATGAAGTGTAGAAGTGCATTTCTTATATACATTCATTATATACGTTTGAGAGCATTGTTACTTCGAGGCGGATATTTCTTTAAATGTATTTTTATGTTAATTGTTTGATTGCCATTCATTAACCCAATATATATATGGCTGTGTCTTTTGAGCAGAATTGTTATAGATCTGAAGAAGCTGTGTTGCGAAAGCGCTTATCTTTTTATATTATAATAAACAGTACATTGGTACTAGTTTGCCTAGCTGTTTGACGTTCATTCCACTGGATTTTGTCACATGAAGATTTGCACCTGCTCACGCTGGGGTTTGCTGCTGTTTGATTTGATTACTTTCTATTTTTGCTCACCCCAGCGCTAACCTGTAGCAAGACTGGAGAGAATTTTTTACTTGCCACAATTAGGACTAGAACAAATAGAAAAACATCTTATTTTATTGTATGGGATAATTTACA